>NW_015388953.1:309475-313143 GCF_001527695.2 Protobothrops mucrosquamatus
TCCTAACCCTGTTTGTTCAGTGTAATCCAAATATATGTTGGAAATTTATTTAAGCACTTATTGGACTATAAGAATTCTTTGTATACTTCCTTTGAAAAATACCTCTGCTTACTGAAGTGGTAGGCAACGTTTTGGCAGCCAGAAGCCACACATACTGTATTTAGCAAGATAATCATATAAAAATGTCATAGTTAAGAGCAGGGGCAGAATTTTGAATACATTTTTTTTCTTAAAGGAATGAATATCTTATCCATCTCCTTCTCCCATACCTGAAAATCAGTAAGAAATATTCACTGAGCAATGCACAAGTGTAAGAATGAAAGTTTATTGTAAATTAGTTGATTTAGAGAAAGCATTTAATAACGTGGCTAGTCTTGAATTAGGGAACGTTTGGCATTAATGTGGAGCTAAAGGATGGTTCTGAATGTGATAAGAGCAGTATATGAGGGATATAAGACATGTATGGGAATAAATCAAATATATCAAATAGTTCAACACCGAGCAAGACAAGGAGGTATAATGTCCCTTAGTTTTCAATGTGTTTATGGATGCATTTATAAGAAATGTTTGTGGTTATGTTAGAGGTATCTGACTGGGGATGTGAATAAGGAGGATGAATGAGGATGCAGTTTTGTGTGCAGACAATACCATATTGTTTCTGTGAACTTGAATTCTCTTACTAAATGAGATGCTGGCTCAAGAATTCTGGGAGTTGAAGTCCACAAGTCATAAAAGAGCCAAGGTTCCCCACCCCTGCACTAGGGAAAAGACTGGAAGCATGTTAGCTGAAAATCTAGTTGGCATCTCTGAAAAGCAGAAGTCCATCAGGTTGCTTAATTCAATTTCCATCCTGACCCAAATGATAGTTTGGGATACAACTGTTAAAAAGCCCACCACAAGTCAGTATGAAAGAGTGTGGCACAATGGAGAGACATAGAACTAAATCCTCATTTGACTATAGGGTTCTTCTCACAGCTACAAATGCAGCCAGGCTGTGGCGAAAGTGACTGCTGGCTGGGCTGCTGCTGCTGCAGTGCTCTGCTTGGGGGTGGGGTGTATGTCAGGTACAGGCAGGGATAAGGCAGCCCCTCCACTCCCCATCCTGTGAAGTGTAAGGGAGTCCAGGAGGTCTGGATTGGAGGGAGGAAACTGTCCTAACTTCCCGTCCCTCTTTGCCTCCTTTGCTGCATCAAAGGGCCCTTGGGTGGAGGTCCCATGCAGCAGGTTGCCCCACACAGCAACCACCATGTCTCCGCATGCTGGCCTGGTGCCTGAGGCCACTGCCCGCCCCACCCTGCCACCAGGAGGCGCAGCTAATTGTCCCATGCAGTGAATCACCTGGGGACAAGTGTCCCTCAGTAAATTGCATGGGACCATGGGGTGGGGGAGGAGTGCCGGCAGAGGGCCAGCTGAAGATTAAAGCCTATAGTGAGTCTCCTGCGATTGGGGGGAGCTGTGGTGAAGTGGCGCAGCAATGTGAACGCCGCCAGTTTTCATAGACTGACTGTGGATGCTGCAACTGGTTATAAATGTGAACCAGTCGGCAAGTACCCGATATGTGATCATGTGATCATTGGGGAAAGTGGCAGCCATAACTTTGAGGACAGGCCATAAGTAACTTTTGAAGGATCTGTCATAATTCTGAATTGTTGTTTAGCAACTGATAGTTAAACTAGGGCTACCTATATGCTTGAGGCCCCATTAATTGCTGAAAGGAGCATTTTCCACAATGTAGCCAAATTGGATAGGGTGTTGTAGTTTGGAGGTGCAAAATCAGATGTACAGTATAATTGCAATGGCATGTAGGGCTGACCTTGGAAGACAGGGCAAAAAGACACAACTGAGGGAATGGTCAAATAAAAGGCAGCTGAGCCTGCAGCAAGATTGTGGTTGGACCAGAGGGTCAGAAGAGACCTGCCCTAGCTTTTGGACTGTAAAAGGGATGAGGGTAGAGAAGTACTTTCAGAGTTACAAGATCTTGTTAATGTAGCTTTTCAATAAAGTAGAATTAGCTCATCTCATTGCGTTTTCTGTCTGGTGTTCCTCACAAGGCTGACATCAATTTTCCAAGGCTCATGCTCTCTTTCAAAGAGAGGACTTTTAGGAATGACTTCCAATTCCCAGGGGATTCCATTATCCACCGAGCATCTATAGCAATAGATGATCAAAGCCATGTCTACATTATTTCACAACCTATGCTGCAGATAACTGGATCTGAGATCCTGGGACTGATATTAGGCTTTTGAGAGTAATTTGAGGTTTTGTGCTATTCTACTGACCTCCCTGCTATGCAGCAACATCTGTGCCTGAGTGCTCAACGCTGCTTTTCTTCACAAGAACTTTGAGCTAAGATGGAATGTGTACCCAATATGGGGTAAGCACAAGGTATAAGATATATTTCCCTCCTTTTTGTGACATTTATTTATTGGCTTTTATGTTGCATTGTTGTTTGGAACTTTGTATCCCATCCAGAATCATTGATGAGTTGGATGCTTTAGGAAGGTTGGCTACTTAATGGATTAATTAATTCATGGTTATCACAGGACTGGAAGCATGAAGCTGGAGTAGATGGGTGTGAGGCAGAAGGTAGTCATAGGCATGAGTTCACTGGACCAGCCAGACATAGAAGGATCCAGATACACTAACAGCAGACATGCTATCAAAATGTTTTGGAAACATGTTTGAATTGTTGCTAGGCAAGGCTTTGGCTTGACAATATTGGCCGTATTAATGAATAACTCATCTGTGGTGGCTAAGAGCTCTTGCATTTACCCTCAAGATATTTTAAGACAGGGGTCTTCAAACTTGGCCCTTTTATGACTTGTGGACTTCAATTCCCAGAATTCCTCAGCCAGGCATACTGGCTGAGGAATTCTGGGAGTTGAAGTCCACCAGTCATAAAAGGGCCAGGTTTGAAGACCCCTGTTTTAAGATAATGGAAGCTGCCCTGGGGGTGGGAGCTCAATGAAACATGTAATCATGATGTGGAAGGAAAGACTGCCCGAGTAGCTTACAGGCACCATTGCTCCTTCTTCCCCATCCCTTTTTGGTCTGCTTTCATCACCAGGACGATCCAATTGCCAATCTATCTGCAACTGCCAATCAAAAAGCATCTTGAAGAGATGCAGACAAGATGCAGACAAGAGGCAAAATGGTTGCCTGGATGCTGTGCTGCCACAGAATTTGTGAGGAAGAGGCTGAATAAATGGAGCCCAAGCCCAATAAAGAAGCAAAGTAAGACAGTTCTGAAGAGAAGAAGCAATGAGAAAGTAGGCAGCAGCTGAGGAAAACTGGGGAGGGGAGGGGTTTGTTTCCTACCCTTAGACTAGTAGTGAAAGGAAAAGGTTCTGTATTTGTTTGTTTTTTCAAGGACTTGGATTACAGTTATGGGTGAATCCTTGAAATTGGATTGTCTTGTGACTCTGCAAGACTAAAGATTGTGGGAGTAGAGTTTTAGATAATGTGACAGCTGATTTCTGGGATTACTCCCACCAAATTCCAGTATTCCTCCACCTTCTTGCTCCATCTCATTTAACTACTTTCTGTGTTTCTTCCCAGGTACATATTTTTGCAGATTTCCATTAACACTTGTATAGACCAGGTTTTTACATTTTGGTCAGAAGATGCGTTAGAGCCAGTTTTCTATGGGGTCAATTCCACAGCATGCA
>NW_015388953.1:316654-320996 GCF_001527695.2 Protobothrops mucrosquamatus
CAGGCAAAGCTGCCTTTTGCAATTGACTGATGCTGATTTTGTCAATGCTGATGATGTTCAAGTGGTGTTTCAGATCTTTTGGAATTGCACCCAAGGCACTATTACTATTGGTACTGTCTTTTCTTTGTTTGTCACAGTTGTTCTACTTGCAGATACCACAAAACAACATTGATTTGCTAGCCTCTTTTCTCTTATTATTTTGTCCTACCCTGAAACTATAGATCAGATACCTCAGTCCGCCATATTATTTTGTTCAATACATGCTCTGCTTTATTGAACTGGATTCATTCATACCACACTTTCTCTCCTCTCCTTATACACTTTGCGGATGAAAATTGAAATGTATTTTGTGAAGCTTTTGTGAATGTGCTGCCATATTTAACATGTTATTTTATTAACGTGTGATTCCAGCATGGATAAAATATTCATAAATAAAGGAGGATTTCCCCCCCGCAACTTTTAAAGGGAGATGTTCTACCATGAGTCTGAGATCTATATAATACTTCAATTCATATGAAATGGTGGTGGAAAAATACCAAAATATGTATCATTCATGAGAAGAATTGAGAATCATCCTCCCTTTTTCAGTATTAAAGAAGAAGGGATGTAGAATACCAACTGGATATGTCACTGGTTGCAATTACTTTAGTTTGGATAAAATCAGTTGTTCTCTCAGGCCAGCAGATTTTCTATTCAATATAACAATTTCTTCATCTTTCTTACTACCTTGATTTTACCCATGTGATTTTTTTTTGAAAGACAAATAATTTCTGTATTGTATTGTAAAAGAGTTTTTCTTTGTACCTCTGCATAGTTTAAGTCAATAAATTACATCCTACTAAAGTTATATGCTATGCAGATATACAGTATGGTATTCTCTCATTGACCTGACTTTATGGTCCTCTTGGGCTTACCATGATCTTTTCCAATCCTTTTGTTGCTTGAAAATTCAGCTTTACTATACATTTTCTATAGTAATCTATAGGATTAGAGTAGAATAGTGTACTGCTGTCTCTTGATTGGCACAAGACAGATTTTCTAATTCTTCTANTCCTAACCCTGTTTGTTCAGTGTAATCCAAATATATGTTGGAAATTTATTTAAGCACTTATTGGACTATAAGAATTCTTTGTATACTTCCTTTGAAAAATACCTCTGCTTACTGAAGTGGTAGGCAACGTTTTGGCAGCCAGAAGCCACACATACTGTATTTAGCAAGATAATCATATAAAAATGTCATAGTTAAGAGCGGGGGCAGAATTTTGAATACATTTTTTTTCTTAAAGGAATGAATATCTTATCCATCTCCTTCTCCCATACCTGAAAATCAGTAAGAAATATTCACTGAGCAATGCACAAGTGTAAGAATGAAAGTTTATTGTAAATTAGTTGATTTAGAGAAAGCATTTAATAACGTGGCTAGTCTTGAATTAGGGAACGTTTGGCATTAATATGGACCTAAGGGATGGTTCTGAATGTGATAAGAGCAGTATATGAGGGATATAAGACATGTATGGGAATAAATCAAATATATCAAATAGTTCAACACCGAGCAAGACAAGGAGGTATAATGTCCCTTAGTTTTCAATGTGTTTATGGATGCATTTATAAGAAATGTTTCTGGTTATGTTAGAGGTATCTGACTGGGGATGTGAATAAGGAGGATGAATGAGGATGCAGTTTTGTGTGCAGACAATACCATATTGTTTATGTGAACTTGAATTCTCTTACTAAATGAGATGCTGGCTCAAGAATTCTGGGAGTTGAAGTCCACAAGTCATAAAAGAGCCAAGGTTCCCCACCCCTGCACTAGGGAAAAGACTGGAAGCATGTTAGCTGAAAATCTACTTGGCATCTCTGAAAAGTAGAAGTCCATGAGGTTGCTTAATTCAATTTCCCTCCTGACCCAAATGATAGTTTGGGATACAACTGTTAAAAAGCCCACCACAAGTCAGTATGAAAGAGTGTGGCACAATGGAGAGATATAGAACTAAATCCTCATTTGACTATAGAGTTCTTCTCACAGCTACAAATGCAGCCAGGCTGTGGCGAAAGTGATTGCTGGTTGAGCTGCTGCTGCAGTGCTCTGCCTGGGGGTGGAGTGTGTGTCAGGTACAGGCAGGGATAAGGCAGCCCCTCCACTCCCCATCCTGTGAAGGGTAAGGGAGTCCAGGAGGTCTGGATTGGAGGGAGGAAACTGTCCTACTTCCCGTCCCTCTTTGCCCCCTTTGCTGCTTCAAAGGGCCCTTGGGTGGAGGTGCCATGCAGCAGGTTGCCCCACACAGCAACCACCATGTCTCCGCATGCTGGCCTGGTGCCTGAGGCCACTGCCCGCCCCACCCTGCCACCAGGAGGCGCAGCTAATTGTCCCATGCAGTGAATCACCTGGGGACAAGTGTCCCTCAGTAAATTGCATGGGACCATGGGGTGGGGGAGGAGTGCCGGCAGAGGGCCAGCTGAAGATTAAAGCCTATAGTGAGTCTCCTGCGATTGCGGGGAGCTGTGGTGAAGTGGCGCAGCAATGTGAACGCCGCCAGTTTTCATAGACTGACTGTGGATGCTCCAACTGGTTATAAATGTGAACCAATCGCCAAGTACCCGATATGTGATCATGTGATCATTGGGGAAAGTGGCAGCCATAACTTTGAGGACAGAGTAACTTTTGAAGGATCTGTCATAATTCTGAATTGTTTAGCAACTGATAGTTAAACTAGGAGTACCTATGTGCTTGAAGCCCCATTAATTGCTGAAAGGAGCATTTTCCACAATGTAGCCAAATTGGATAGGGTGTTGTAGTTTGGAGGTGCAAAATCAGATGTACAGTATAATTGCAATGGCATGTAGGGCTGACCTTGGAAGACAGGGCAAAAAGAGACAACTGAGGGAATGGTCAAATAAAAGGCAGCTGAGCCTGCAGCAAGATTGTGGTTGGACCAGAGGGTCAGAAGAGACCTGCCCTAGCTTTTTGACTGTAAAAGGGATGAGGGTAGAGAAGTACTTTCAGACTTACAAGATCTTGTTAATGTAGCTTTTCAATAAAGTAGAATTAGCTCATCTCATTGTGTTTTCTGTCTGGTGTTCCTCACAAGGCTGACATCAATCTTCCAAGGCTCATGCTCTCTTTCAAAGAGAGGACTTTTAGGAATGACTTCCAATTCCCAGAGAATTCCATTATCCACCGAGCATCTATAGCAATAGAAGAAAAAAGCCATGTCTACATTATTTCACAACCTATGCTGCAGATAACTGGATCTGAGATCCTGGGACTGATATTAGGCTTTTGAGAGTAATTTGAGGTTTTGTGCTATTCTACTGACCTCCCTGCTATGCAGCAACATCTGTGCCTGAGTGCTCAACACTGCTTTTCTTCACAAGAACTTTGAGCTAAGATGGAATGTGTACCCACTATGGGGTAAGCACAAGGTATAACATATATTTCCCTCTTTTTTGTGACATTTATTTATTGGCTTTTATGTTGCATTGTTGTTTGGAACTTTGTATCCCATCCAGAATCATTGATGAGTTGGATGCTTTAGGAAGGTTGGCTACTTAATGGATTAATTAATTCATGGTTATCACAGGACTGGAAGCATGAAGCTGGAGTAGATGGGTGTGAGGCAGAAGATAGTCATAGGCATGATTGTTCACTGGACCAGCCAGACATAGAAGGATCCAGATACACTAACAGCAGACATGCTATCAAAATGTTTTGGAAACATGTTTGAATTGTTGCTAGGCAAGGCTTTGCCTTGACAATAGTGGCCGTATTAATGAATAACTCATCTGTGGTGGCTAAGAGATCTTGCATTTACCCTCAAGATATTTTAACACAGGGGTCTTCAAACCTGGCCCTTTTATGACTTGTGGACTTCAATTCCCAGAATTCCTCAGCCAGGCACACTGGCTGAGGAATTCTGGGAGCTGAAGTCCACCAGTCATAAAAGGGCCAAGTTTGAAGACCCCTGTTTTAAGATAATGAAAGCTGCCCTGGGGTTGGGAGCTCAATGAAACATGTAATCATGATGTGGAAGGAAAGACTGCCTGAGTAGCTTATAGGCACCATTGCTCCTTCTTCCCCATCCCTTTTTGGTCTGCTTTCATCACCAGGATGATCCAATTGCCAATCAATCTGCAACTGCCAATCAAAAAGCAGCTTGAAGAGATGCAGACAAGATGCAGACAAGAGGCAAAATGGTTGCCTGGATGCTGTGCTGCCACAGAATTTGTGAGGAAGAGGCTGAATAAATGGAGCCCAAGCCCAATAAAGAAGCAAAGTAAGACAGTTCTGAAGAGAAGAAGCAATGAGAAAGTAGGCAGCAGCTGAAGAAAACTGGGGGGGGGG
>NW_015388953.1:322705-324385 GCF_001527695.2 Protobothrops mucrosquamatus
TTTATAGTTTTTGATATTCTTATACCATCTATAACACAAATGCTGTTTGTGTTCCCATCTGAGCTCTGTTTGTTTAACTCAGGGGTAGGCAACCTCGGCTCTTTTATGACTCATGGACTTCAACTCCCAGAATTCCTGAGTCAGCATAGCTGACTCAGGAATTCTGGGAGTTGAAGTCCATGAGTCATAAAAGAGCCGAAGTTTCCTACCCCTGGTTTAACTGATTAGAATAATTGGAGTTTGATTTTATAGTAGTAGAACAAGTTCATTTAAGTTGAAGAGCCTAACTGCATGTATGCCAACATTTAAACTTCCACTGCCTTACAAATACATAGGACTGTATTTATAGAAAGCCAGATGACTGCTAGCTAGTAACAACTTTAATGCAATTTAATGCTTTTCTAAATGTTTACATCTCAGTCACAGTATGCTTTACTGCTCCATTTAAGCCAGTGGGCACCAAACTGCAGTCTTAATTATTCGGACTTAGTCCAATTGGAAAGAACAAAAAGAGCAGCAAGAGATGGCATTCCAATATTCAAGAGCCTTCCTATTTAGCAGTACTGTATATTACAACTCAATTCTCTGCAACAGAGGCTGAAAAATGTATTCTTTGTTACCTATGAAATGAGCAGATTTTTGACAGGGTTGTTTATATGACTGAATGAAACCACGATTGTTTGAATAAACATCGAAAAAAATGCATTTGAGGTTTTTAAACATATGGCTTTACAAATTTCTCTTTTGACTTTACAAGTCACATTGTATAGTTACAAACTTTCCCCACCCCCAAGAAACGTTTCTCCAATGTCTTATGATATTGCTGTGCTTCAGTACTTCTAAAGTGACTTCCCTGATTTGCTGAATACATATTAATTTTCTGACAACTATTTATCTTCATTAAATTTTAGGATAAACATTCCTTGCATGTGAAGGAATCAGGAGTTGAGAACATCCAATTCAAGATTTTTTTTCAATCTGCATTGGTATGTATACATTTTTTGTAAAATAAACCCCAAACCCTAAACCTTTAATCGACAGTGTTCCTAATTTTAAATCATATGCTAAATAAATGCGTTATCTAGCTTTGAGAATATGGAGAAGAAAAATAATGTATCTGAATTCATCTTGCTGGGGCTTACTCAGGATCAAGAGTTACAGAAAGTCTGCTTTGGAATCTTTTTGATCTTCTACGTGGCAATTCTGCTGGGGAATCTATTGATCATAGTCACAATCAAGAGCAGTCGCCACCTGATTTCTCCAATGTATTTCTTTCTCAGTTACCTTTCCTTCATAGATATCTGTTACTCCTCTGTCACTGCTCCCAAACTGATAGCGGACCTCCTTGTGAAGAAGAAAACCATCTCTTTTGTTGGCTGCATAGCACAGCTTTTTGGGGCTCACTTTTTTGGTTGTACTGAAACTTTTCTCCTCACACTGATGGCATATGACCGATACATTGCAATCTCCAAGCCTCTCCATTATACCACTATTATGAACAAGAGAGTGTGCAGTTGGATGGTGTTTATGTCATGGCTGGGTGGGTTTGTACACTCAACGGTACAGACGCTCCTTACTATACATCTACCCTTCTGTGGGCCTAATGAAATCGACCACTATTTTTGTGATGTTCACCCTTTATTGAAATTAGCCTGTGCTGATACCTACATTATTGGACTT
>NW_015388953.1:327541-328941 GCF_001527695.2 Protobothrops mucrosquamatus
TTGAGAATCATCCTCCCTTTTTCAGTATTAAAGAAGAAGGGATGTAGAATACCAACTGGATATGTCACTGGTTGCAATTACTTTAGTTTGGATAAAATCAGTTGTTCTCTCAGGCCAGCAGATTTTCTATTCAATATAACAATTTCTTCATCTTTCTTACTACCTTGATTTTACCCATGTGATTTTGTTTTGAAAGACAGATAATTTCTGTATTGTATTGTAAAAGAGTTTTTCTTTGTACCTCTGCATAGTTTAAGTCAATAAATTACATCCTACTAAAGTTATATGCTATGCAGATATACAGTATGGTATTCTCTCATTGACCTGACTTTATGGTCCTCTTGGGCTTACCATGATCTTTTCCAATCCTTTTGTTGCTTGAAAATTCAGACTGAAAGAGCTTTACTATAAATTTTCTATAGTAATCTATAGGATTAGAGTAGAATAGTGTACTGCTGTCTCTTGATTGGCACAAGACAGATTTTCTAATTCTTCTATTAACAGTTTGGTTATTCCTTCCTTCCTCTTTGGCTATCAAGCACAGATATCAAGCCTCTCTACCTTCTGCTTAAATATACTACAGTAATGTAGTCAACTCAACTACTGGTGATTACATGAACATAACTTGGGACTCTCATGTCTTATTGTATTCTTCAGCACTGTGCTTTAATATTTATGCGGGCATGCTTCATGCACTCACAGTGACTATAATAAGTTCAGAAGAGTTTCAGGAACTCTCATCTTGACCATTTTGCAGGGTGTACAAAACTAATTAAAACTTGTATAGCAAAATAACACCAATACTGCAGGAGATGCATTAACTGCCAGGAGGTTTCTGAGTTGAACTTAAAGTAATGGTTATTACTTATAAAGCTCTTTATACCTTGAGTCCATACTAGCTTTCAGTTTTTTGATTTTATTTGTTTATTAAATTTATCTTCTACCCATCTCACTTTCAAAAGCAATTAGAATCTTTCTGCCTTCTACACCTTGGCCAAGAGAGCAAAATTCCTCTCAATATGATCAGATGACGTTACATCAAAATTGTTAAGAAAATTTCTATTACAGGAGGGGAGAAGCAAGGAACAAGACAACATTACTTTTCTTATGAAAACAGGCCCCTCCCTCAGTAGTGTAACATTGCAAGTGTTCTAAATGAATCACTTTCCAGAAATAAACATAAAGATGAACCTAGAATGTTAAAAGAGATCTTTAAACAAACTACCAGTACTTATCTGAAAGTAAGTTTAGCTTTTTGCTTGGGTCTTCTCCTCCCTGCCCTTCACTTTGTTCCTGGGCTCTTATTATTCTTGTTTATTATTTTCTATTAGTCTCTGACTTAGTATTTCTGTCAAACTCTGCAAAAATAATAATATTGGGCTCCACCATTCACTTCCCTA
>NW_015388953.1:333726-336863 GCF_001527695.2 Protobothrops mucrosquamatus
AAAAGAGATCTTTAAACAAACTACCAGTACTTATCTGAAAGTAAGTTTAGCTTTTTGCTTGGGTCTTCTCCTCCCTGCCCTTCACTTTGTTCCTGGGCTCTTATTATTCTTGTTTATTATTTTCTATTAGTCTCTGACTTAGTATTTCTGTCAAACTCTGCAAAAATAATAATATTGGGCTCCACCATTCACTTCCCTAAGGATTCTAGCAATGGACAAGTTTCATACATAATGACTAAAGTAATGACATTTTCCAGAACAAGACGTTTTTTTAAAAATACTGTTTTCTGAGAACATTCAAAGAAAGTTAACAATTTAAGGGACATTATACCCATCCCATTGGCACTTAATTTATTAGTCATTATATAAATAGGGGAGACATTTCCTTGCAGCGGAAGAATACTGGCAAACTGCTGTTTTTGAAGGAAGTGATACAGGCAAATATTTAAAGTATAACTTCGAGATCATGAGAAATTTTCAGCTATTGTTCATCCAGTACCATAGAATATAGAGCTTTCTCTAAGCCTCCATACTTTTATGTGCTCTTTGCTTTTCAACAATCATATCAGAGAGAGGGCATCAAGAACTAAATCATAAATGTGGAATGCTATTCTGGAATGCATTAAAATACATTGTATCTTGATGTAGGTATCAATTACTTCCTTCCTTTTTAAAACAAAAATAAACTTTCATCACCAGGATGATCCAATTGCCAATCAATCTGCAAATGCCAATCAAAAAGCAGCTTGAAGAGATGCAGACAAGATGCAGACAAGAGGCAAAATGGTTGCCTGGATGCTGTGCTGCCACAGAATTTGTGAGGAAGAGGCTGAATAAATGGAGCCCAAGCCCAATAAAGAAGCAAAGTAAGACAGTTCTGAAGAGAAGAAGCAATGAGAAAGTAGGCAGCAGCTGAGGAAAACTGGGGGGGGGGAGAGAGGGATTTGTTTCCTACCCTTAGACTAGTAGTGAAAGGGAAAGGTTCTGTATTTGTTTTTGTTTTTTTTGTAAGGACTTGGATTACAGGTATGGGTGAATCCTTGAAATTGGATTGTCTTGTGACTCTGAAAGACTAAAGATTGTGGGAGTAGAGTTTTAGATAATGTGACAGCTGATTTCTGGCATTACTCCCACCAAATTCCAGTATTCCTCCACCTTCTTGCTCCATCTCATTTAACTACTTTCTGTGTTTCTTCCCAGGTACATATTTTTGCAGATTTCCATTAACACTTACTTGTATAGACCAGGTTTTTACATTTTGGTCAGAAGATGCGTTAAAGCCAGTTTTCTATGGGGTCAATTCCACAGCATGCAGCAATGTTTAAAGACATATTGTTATGAGGACAAAAGTACTGCCACAAATGTTGGCCATGATAGTTCAGGCACAATTTTGCCTATATAAAACTGGATAATTATCCCATCCACATAGTATTGGCTTTTAATTCTTAGGTTAGCAGCGTGCTTTAATATCTAAAAGTCATTATTTCTCAATAAAGATTAAGCCTTTCCCAATTTTGGTACTCTTCAGATAATGATGGACACTTTGGTCTTACACATATATCTGGAGGTTGAAGAAGACTGCTATAAGACTTCACTTCAAATGGATGCTAATTAACTACTGCAAAATAAATTGGAATGAGTTGTATGTTTAAAAAGTTCATATTTAGCATTTATTTTCTATTGGGAAAGATTGAAATACTTCTGGGAGATTGTTAACTGGATCAGTGATGTAATGACGTAACCCATTTAAACATTTCATTTTATAGTTCTTAATAAGGCAAGAGAAATAACCTGTAAAAGCTGCTCTTTACAGTGGAGAGAGAGAAAGAGGATATGCCTTTGGTTTCAATTGGGGTTTTCTTATACAGTGGGCAGCTGAAGAAAAGATGCTGTGGCTGACAGAATTGGGAATGATGTAGATAGGCAGAATTGCAAAGTGTTCAAAACCCTATTTATTGAAGAGCTTCATAGAAACTCTTCTGGTAGCTCAAGAGAGAGAGAATAAGGGTGAGGGTATCTTTGGTAGAGCTGGAAGATCCTGTAGACTAGAGATACCTCAACCAATCAGGTAATAATGGAGATTATTGGTATCTTTTTTAATGTGCTGCATTCAGATTATGCTGTTAACCAATTTTCAATGCTTTGAAAACAAGCTGGTTATATATAACATTTTTATAGTTTTTGATATTCTTATACCATCTATAACACAAATGCTGTTTGTGTTCCCATCTGAGCTCTGTTTGTTTAACTGATTAGAATAATTGGAGTTTGATTTTATAGTAGTAGAACAAGTTCATTTAAGTTGAAGAGCCTAACTGCATGTATGCCAACATTTAAACTTCCACTGCCTTACAAATAGGGTACATAGGACTGTATTTATAGAAAGCCAGATGACTGCTAGCTAGTAACAACTTTAATGCCATTTAATGCTTGTCTAAATGTTTACATCTCAGTCACAGTATGCTTTACTGCTTCATTTAAGCCAGTGGGCATCAAACTGCAGTCTTAATTATTCGGACTTAGTCCAATTGGAAAGAACAAAAAGAGCAGCAAGAGATGGCATTCCAATATTCAAGAGCCTTCCTATTTAGCAGTACTGTATATTACAACTAAATTCTCTGTAACAAAGGCTGAAAAATGTATTCTTTGTTATCTATGAAATGAGCAGATTTTTGACAGGGTTGTTTGTATGACTGAATGAAACCACGATTGTTTGAATAAACATTGAAAAAAATGCATATGGCTTTACAAATTTCTCTTTTGACTTTACAAGTCACATTGTATAGTTGGAAACTTTTTCCTCCCAAGAAACGTTTCTCCAATGTCTTATGATATTGCTGTGCTTCAGTACTTCTAAAGTGACTTCCGTGATTTGCTGAATACATATTAATTTTCTGACAACTATTTATCTTCATTAAATTTTAGGATAAACATTCCTTGCATGTGAAGGAATCAGGAGTTGAGAACATCCAATTCAAGATTTTTTTTCAATCTGCATTGGTATGTATACATTTTTTTGTAAAAAAACCCCCAAACCCTAAACCTTTAATCGACAGTGTTCCTAATTTTAAATCATATGCTAAATAAATGCGTTATCTAGCTTTGAGAATATGGAGAAGCAAAATAATATATCTGAA
>NW_015388953.1:337697-351151 GCF_001527695.2 Protobothrops mucrosquamatus
TTCCTCTTGAAATAATGAGTATATAAATGAAACGTCTAATTAGGATGCCTTAATTTTTAATACAATGTATAGAGGCTATTTTCCCTTAAGATTCTTGGCTAGGGAAAGAATATTTAATCTCTTATCCTGATAAGCAGTGAAAACTGTAACTATTACATTGCTGAGATTTAATGTTTAGTTAAAATTAAATGTTGTCACAGCCTCATCTTGCTATAACAAGAGGGAAAATGTTTCACTTACTTTTATAAAACTCATATAATGTTGTTATCTGTGTTTCTGGAAGGCTAATTTATTCTTCCCCTGCTGTGATAGTTTTATTCTGATAGTCCAAGGAGCACTAGTTTTGTGTGTTAACTATCTGAGAGGTACCAAGAAGCTGTATAAGTCTTAACTCTGTTTAGTCACATTTGAATGCAATTGCTGTTTAGAACCACTTGCAATCTGATAAAATCCATGCAGAAAATTAATTTTAAAAACAGACAGATTGCCTGCCTTGCTGGAGATAGTTGAAGGTTATATCTGAATCCTGTTGCCAGTATCTCTATAGACTGTGGGTTAAGCTTCAAAAGGAACACTAAGAATGTCTACATTTTGCTTTCTAGTTTCCGGATATTTTCACTTTACAATAATAAATTAACGGAAAATAGGTTCCTGTGTTTGGGTAAGTTGGAGCATTCCAAAGATTTATTTATTTTTTTAAAAAGATGACTTCATTGTATGAATTTACAGCAGAGAGGGAGTGTACATATCATATGATATCAAAATGCAAATGCATCATTTTGGCATTTGATGATGACATCATTGGTTGCATGCTGTTATTTTTGTGTCATTGGGATTTATTATGAATGCTGCTACTTATCATCCATACTGTTTTTGGGGCTTTTTTTTGGCTCTGTTGCCCTTCAGATTTCAGATTTAATACAAAAGCAAGAATACAGCTAAGAGAAACTCAGAAAAATGTTGTAATACTGGTAAATGAAGAGGTTTATTGAGCGCTGACGGGGTATGTCAAAGCTTGACATATGAAAAGAGAAACCCAGAAATCCCACTAATCATGTCTGATTAATGTGTGTGAATAAGTCCAGGACAGAAAACTTTGCCAGTGGGAAATATTTGTACAATGCCAGTGAAGTCTAGCCTGTACATCTCCAGTCAGCTCTCTTTCTGTTTATCTCATCAGCACTGTAATCATCCCAACATCATTTGAACTCTCTAATAATAAAATCTATTTTGAATTTATTAAATTGTCTTGGATGTTTTATTTTGCCTTTCCACTAAGAAGATCACAGTTTCATACGTTTGGTCGCTCAGGTAGGCAGGAAGAAATGATGTTGTCCTCAGCCTGCTCCCAGGCTGCTGGAAATTTGACTTCCCACTAAATGTTCTCATTCTGAATCAAAGTAATATTTTTTCCTACTGGTGCAAACAGGACACTCCATTACCTTAACTTTGCAGATTGTCTGTCTGTACTCTTGAGGGTAACTCTCAGTCTCGGCTTCCTGCTTTTGACCTCCATTTTATGATGAGTTGCTGAGCTGTCTCCCATGAAATACTGGACAGAAAAGAATTTTTGAAGAGAACATTTCATATAGGTTATGCACAGGTGTCAAGCAATTTGCAGTGCAATGCAAAAAAGTACAACTTTCTAATTGTCTGAGAGGGCTCCTTGTTTATTGCTGACACTGTCATGCACCCATGAAACCTCTTAAGATAATTTCTGCACACATCACTGTGTTTTTGCTGTCAACAATGTTTATGCAGAATAATCCTTGGTCTTGGATTATCACAGAGCAGAGTCAAGAGAAGTCAAGTCCTTTGATATACAAGCAGAACTTCAACAAACCTTTAATCACAGAACAAATTCCCAGATCAGCCCAAACTGGAAAGTAGAGGAAGAAATTAAAATTCTGTGAGAGGGCAGACATGACAGGAAAATTGCTAATGGTCTCCTTTCCTTTTTGTGGGGGGGTCTTTCCTTCCTTATATTTGGGCTCTGTGCCACCACTTTCTTTTTTTTACAAAGGTGAAATGTGGGGAAGATAATAGGAGAGAAATAAACTCTTGGTTAACAGGAACAAGGGAACTGACATCAATCTTGCAAGTCTGAAAGTATATCTCCACATCCTCTTTACGGTGCAGGAAACTTTGAAATGGGAGAGCTCACCACAACCAACTTACCGTGGCCAACTCACTGTGGTCAACTCACTGTGGTCAACTCACCACAGAACAATTTAGCAAATACAAAAGTTAAATTAATTTCAATGGAACCATGGCCAATAAAGTCAATCCAGAAATACAAGGGTTACAATAATTTTGATGAAAACGTGGTCACCAATAATAAAAGTAACTGAATGAAATGATTAATACTACATTGAATTGTCCTGTGATGAGTTGTCTTGTAGCAAGTTGGCTGTGGTGAATTGGCCACGGTGAGTTATCCTAGACCTGCTCAGAAAAATGGGAATCTCAGAACATCTCATTGTCCTCATGACAAATTTATACACAGGTCAGGAAACCACAGTATGCCAAAACTTGTCGAAAGAGACTGGCTCCAGGTTAGCAAAGGAGTGTGATAAAACTGCACATTCTCCCCTTATTTATTCAAGTATATGGGGAATATGTATTAAGAAAAACTGGATTGGAAAAAGATAAGCATAGTTTTTAAAATTGAAAAGGAATATTAATAACCTGCATCAAATTGTTGATGCTACCTTGATATCCAAGTATCTTCAATCCCTAGTAATAAAAGTCAAAGACCACAGTGAAAAAAATGAAACTAAAATTAATATAAACAAAACCAAACTAATGATAACAGGTGGAATAGCCAGCCTTAGAACTGACAATGAAGACATCAAAATGGTGATAACTTCTGCCTTTTAGGATCCATCATAAACAATAAAGGAACAAGCAGTCAAGGAGTATATTCCAGACTAGCACTCAGTAGAGCAGCCATGAAGGCCTTGGAAAGGGTCTTCAAATGCAGCGATGGGTCTATATCTACAAAAATCAGGATCATGCAAGCCATGGTATTCTCTATGACCTTCTATGAAAGAAAAAAAAATATATCCCATCTTTATCATGTTTATAAATAATTCAGGGCAACAAAAATACCTAATAAACTTTCCGCCTCCTCCTATTATGATTTCTTTTGATTCTTTTGGAGAATCAGTAGATAGGAGTTTTGGCAACACAGAGCTTTTTGGCAGAGAGAAACCCAGATTAAGAGATTGTGCAATCCTGAGCTGGATGGGGAAAGGGGAAGAGGTCCAGAGTAGCCACATCATAGAATCGTCCAGGATATATCTAGTAATTAAGAAGGTTATAATGTGGCTCAGTCCATTTTTTAATTTTTAATTAGTTATAGTATAAAATACAAAAACAAATAGTAAGAAAAATGAGGGAGGGAAAAGGGAAGAGAAAAGTGCAGAAAAGAAGGGAAAAAGAAAGAAAAGGCATTGACTTCTGACTCCCTTTGATGCAGTAAAATAAGATAGTAACATCAACTTTTTTATTTTTACATAGTAGTATAAACTAGCCAACAAACCTATCTAATCGGTAAAATCGAAAATCAAAGTTTCATTTTTTTCTACTTCAAGCACAAATCCAGAAGTGGTTTCCAAGTAGAAACAAAAATAATTATGTTTTTTTCTTTTAATAAAGCAGTCAATTTAGCCATCTCTCTAACTCCATCAACTTTTGCAGCCATTCGTCCATTGTGGGGATTGAAGTGTCCTTCCATTTTTGTGCATAAAATAATGTTGCTGCCATCAACATATATAACATCAAAGCTCCAATTTTTTCCCCAAGTCTTTTTCCATTAAACCCAAAAGAAAAATTATCTTAATATTCACTTTAAGAATCTTCTGTATTAGAATATGAATCCTACTCCAATATTTATTTGCATTATCATATGTCCACCACAAATGATAAAAAGTCCCTTCTTTTATTTGCATATCCAACAATCATTTGAAGTACTTTTTATACATTCTTGATAACTTATCTGGTATTAAATACCAATGATATATCTTCTTATAAAATTTTTCTTTTAAATTGTAATTTAGTGTAAATTTTAAACCTTTCATCCACATATTCTTCCATTGTTCAAGCATTACATTATATCCAAAATTCCTTGCTCACTGAGTCATACAATGTTTTACATATTCACTTTCCAAATTCAAATTCAATAGCGTTTTATAAACCTAACAACAATATGTTCATCACTACCACACAGTAGGATTTCCAATTCATTTTAACAAAGTCAAACTTGTAACTCTTTTTGTCTAATTTAAACCTTTCTTTCAGTTTTAAATACTAAGCCAATGGCAGGCATGTCCTTCTGATTCAATCCTTAGGGTTGAGGAGAGGATCAACAAGATTAAATGATATTATTTTACCATAGGTCCACCAGTCAGGCTTCGGCACCATTTCTTTTCTGAAAAAAGCTTCCTGAGGGGACACCCAAAGAGGCATCTTCATAGAAAACCTTGTTTTATATTTATTCCAGACTCTTAGAATGGCATGTCTAACAAAGAGGTTGTTAAAATCAACATTTATTTTAACCTTACCATACCATAAATAACTATGCCATCCAAATCTTAATTCATGACCCTCTAAATCAAGTAGTCTCTTATTCTGGAGGTTCACCCACTCTTTTAATCAGACCAAACAACAAGCATCTTTTAGTAGTTTATATCTGATTCTTGTTTTTTCCCCCTTGCCATATAAACTTAGAAATATCCCTCTGCCATTGTTGAAATGGAGTATCAGTTGCAAGTATTGGTAATATCTGAAACAAAAAAAGCATCTTTGGTAAGACATTCATCTTAAATTCTACCCAATAATGATAAATGTAGTTTATCTCATCTTAATAAGTGTTTTTTAATATCATTCCAGAGAGGCACATAGTTATTTTGAAATAGTTTTTTGTTTGTATTTGTCAATATGACCCCCAAATATTTCACCTTTTTATCAACCCTAAAACCAGACTTTTTAGTCAATATATTACAGTCCTATGGGGTCTTATTCTTAGCAAGCATTGTTTTTTTCCTGTTTGTTTATTTTAAAAGCCACTAAAAACCCAAACTCATTAAATTTCCTCATCAAATATTCGTGGCTCAGTCCATTATGTATATGAAAATAAAGGATTGGATTGGTAGGGTAGGGTAGGGTACACAGCAGCTGCAGGACACAGATAAGCTCCCTCCCAGATCACAGAAGTTCTCCCACCCTCATTTCCACTTCAGGCTTGGAAGTCAAATAATCAGTGTCAGCCTGAGAATGGGTTTTTCATGGCTGTTGTTGCCACTATAATTCATAGAAAGCTGGGTGGCTTGTGCAGACTCTATCACCAAGCAAGGGTGGCATAACAGCCAGAATAGAAGATGCAGCCACACTGACTATCACAAAGATCATTTTCCTCCAGTTGGCAAATGAACTGTGCCAATAACTATCTTATTAGCCAACTTCTGATCAATGGTGCACTCCATGTGCCACACTGCCTCAGGAATACCAGGAAGTCTCCTTCAGCCACCTGACTGGGAAGGAATTAAAAGAAATAATTAGTGCCATGAGATATAAAGAAGTTAAAAAACTGTATGCCAGGTTTGGTCCATAACTGGTAATCAAAAACTGATGGGATAAAAAAACTTTTTGCAGAAGGAGGTTCAGTTCGATCAGGGGTGTCAAACTGGTGGCCCGCGGATCAGATGCGTCATGTACAGGCCACGCCCACCCCGGCTCCGCAAAGGCAAAAACATTACGATACATCACAATACGTCACGTGACGTGATCGAGTTTGACACCCATGAATTAGATGGAGAGAAGGAAGAGAGAAGGCAATTGTGATTAGATCGTTTTGGGCCAAAGAGGGATGTTTGAATTATGGACCCCCCAGATAAGCCAGAAATTGCACCAAGGACAAAACCCAGAAGTGTTAGGAAAGGTGTAAAAGACCATGGAGGTACAAGATGCACAGGAGACATCTGGAGGTGTTGGGTGGGGGGATGGAAAAGAGTAGAATCCGTGACATACTGGTTGTTTCTTTGGGCACTTTTCAAGGGAGGGAGAGTGTCAATCTATGGAAATAAATGCCTGGAAGAGGTACAGGACAAGAAGCAACGGGTGGAAACTAAGCAAGGAGAGAAGCAACCTAGAACTAAGGAGAAACTTCCTGACAGTTAGAACAATTAACCAGTGGAACAACCTGCCTCCAGAAGCGGTGAATGCTCCAACACTGGAGGTTTTTAAGAAGAGACTGGACAGCCATTTGTCCGAAATGGTATAAGGTTTCCTGCCTGAGCAGGGGGTTGGACTAGATGACCTCCAAGGTCCCTTCCAACTTTACTATTATTATTATTATTATTATTATTATTATTATTATTATTATTATTATTATTATTATTATTATTATTATTATTATTATTATTACTTCATTAATTACAGTATTATTCTGAAAAATGATTGGTGTGTTCCTTTAAACAGAAGCAACCATTTATGTAGATAGAACAAAGTAAAGGAATGCATTAAATCAATTCTGCTCATTTTTGTTTTCTTCAAAGATTAAAAATATTTGGATTTTTAAATATGTGGCTAAGGTGACAGGACTTTATAAGTTGCCTTTTTATATTTTATGTAAGATGAATCATTTATTTGAAACATCCCCCGTGAAATAATATTCCATGTCACATTTATTGTAGACCATTAAATTATCACAAGTTTAATGTAAAATGTTACTGTTCAAGGAAGAACGAACATATATTCCTATGGGGATAGTGAAGAAAAATCCATGGAGGAATTGCCTGTGATTCAAATGATTTTCTACTTAAGGGAAAAAAAATTTCACTGCGTACTTCTTCCCTTTCTGAGCAAAGCAGACTTTATAACCTCAGGATCCAAGGACTTGAACTAGATATCACCTTTTATTGCTGCAGTAGTGGGAAAGCATCGAGAGTCAGCTAAGGCAATGCATTTTTACAAGAGGTAAATCTTGTAATTTTGAGTTAGGGTTGGAAATCATTTGTCAATTAGAACAATAAAGGGCTCTAAGTTATTTTTGCATTGGGCTAGGAAGCTCAGCTGAATGCTCAAAATGCCTAAAAATAGCAAATGAAAAGTATAGAAATAATTTTCTTTAATCTAACTTAAGAGTTAGCATTACTTTCTAAAACATTCTGGGAAGGAGTTAACAAGTGAATTTACATTATTTATTTTTCAAGATTTATGGCTGGAAACCCAGATTCAAACATGTTTGTTTAGGCCCCTTTTTATAGGTCCAGACAAAAAGAACATGAAAAGGAAAACCTTGTAGTCTATTATTTTTGTTTTGTTTCTATTTATTGTCTATCTCATTTTTCCTCCAAGGGACTCAGTGGGCGAGCAGAAAGATTTATTTCTTTTTTCTCAAAGGAAGTGATGCTCAAAGTGAATATCAATGAAAAAATTTAAATCGATATACTAACTTGTATTTCAGCTAGTATGATAGAAACACAGAAAAACAAAGGTGTCTGTCAATTAGCATTTCTTAGACTAGCCTACTTGAAAAAATGGCTTTTGTGGGGAAAAATTGGAGTGTTTTGCTATACAGGTTTTTGCTCTTGAAGGACAGAGGATATTTTAAAGAAAAGCATTTAAAACAGTGCTTCCAATTTTTTTCCTTCATTACCTAAGACTGCTTATCAGAAAGTCCTTATTACCCAATGTAAGTCAATTTAAATGTCCCTATTGTGGCTGGGTAATGAATTTGTGTGTTGTTACTCAGGGAAAACTATTTTTACCCAACTTTGGTAATTTACCAGGTTCGGGAAGCCCTGATTTAAAAATATGAGTAAATTTAAAAGTAAACAGTATCTACATCATCCTGTTGGGACTGTGAACTTGTCTTTCAAGTCCAAGAAAACCTGAGCAGAAACCTCTTTCAGATCTTTTGGCTCAAGGTAGGAAGATTCGTACCTGCTCATTATTTCCCAGGAGTTTGCAATTACTTAGGTTGCTTCAAATTGTGAGTAAAATCAGAAGTTATGTTCAAATCTGCACAGTCCCTAGTGTTGCTCAAAGCAGGTAAAGTAATAGAGTATTAAAGCAAGGACTGCAGAGATTTTGCTTAAATATAAGGAAAAATCTTCCTGACAGTAAGAACAGTGGAAGTTGTGAGCTTTCCATCTCTGGAAGCTTTTAAGAAGAAGCTGATCAGCCACCTGTCACAGATGGCTTAACAAGATTTCCTCCATATTGTAGAGGATTGGACTAGATCGGGGGTAGGCATGGCTGGCTCAGGAATTCTGGGAGTTGAAGTCCATGAGTCATAAAAGAGCCAAGGTTGCCTACCCCTGGACTAGATAGTCCTTGTAGTCCTTTCTAATTTTATAGTTATGTGATTCTATGAGAGGGTAGGGAGAATGAGCTTTCTTTAATTTTTATCTTTTCATATTTTTCTCTATAGTTGCAAATAGCTTACCGTGTTTGTGCTACAATGCCCTACACATTCTACACACAGAGATAAATTCTTAGCAATTACCATGTGCATTACAGATCATATGAGGGCATAGTGTCATTCCTTGCAAACCTATTTAGATGTGGTATATATAAAAAGGTTAGTCATTTGTTTCCTTCCTTTACTGCAATCAGCTGATGTTTGCATGTAAATAAAATTAGTATCTAGAATAACTCAGTTGGATTGAATGTCCTTTGCATGATGAAATGCAAAGTCTTCTCACTATGAATTAATTACAGAACCCATTCCTTATAGCCAGGAAGCTGTCTTTCCCTTCAGAAACAATTAACCATTAATTCCTGTGCCTTCCAGGAAGTTCAAGATTTCACGCCTTGGGACAACTAAAATCATCCCCAGGAAGACCTCAGACATATCCAGTTCTTTATTGTAGGAGAGTCACAAAATGATAACATGCTAAGCAAATCAGTACCTTCCCAACCCCCCCCCCAATGTTTTTTTAAAGAAATGGTGGAGATAAATAGCACTGCTGTGACAGAATTCATTCTGCAAGGATTTACAGAATACCCAAAGCTACAGAATGGTCTCTTCCTGATATTTCTTGTAATCTACCTTTGGATCTTGTTAGGTAATCTGGGAATGGTTGTGTTGATCAGAAGTAGTCCTCAGCTTGAGACCCCTATGTATTTCTTCTTGCAACATTTTTCATTAATGGATGCCTGTATAGCCTCAACTGTTGCTCCTAAGATGCTGCTGAACCTCCTTGCAAAGAGAAAGACCATCACCTATGGTGGCTGCATTGTCCAATTTTTCCTTTTTTGCACTTTTACAGATGTGGAAGCCTTCCTTCTGGCTGCCATGGCAATTGACCGCTATGTAGCTGTTTGCAAACCTTTGTCTTACACAGTTATCATGTCTAGATCCTTCTGTCTCTGGCTGCTTTGGGGAGCATATGTTGGGGGTGTCTTGAGTTCTCTCATTCATAGCTGTGCATCTTTAAGGCTCTCTTATTGTGGAAGGAACTCAATTAACCATTTCTTTTGTGACCTGGCTGCTCTGATGGCCCTTGCCTGTTCAGATACTTCCCTCAATGAGCTGCTGCTCTTCACTTTTGGCATCTTGGTTGAAGGCTTGAACACTGTGACTATTGCTGCCTCCTATGGCTTCATCATCATAGCAGTTGTCAAGATGCACTCCTCAGGAAGCAGGCTGAAAGCCTTCTCGACCTGTGCTTCCCACCTGACAACCTTTGCTTTGTTCCATGGCACCATCCTCTTTATGTACTTCCGACCCAAATCCAGCTTCTTCATGCACACTGATAAAAAAATCTCAGTGTTTTACACTCTGATCATCCCCATGTTGAATCCTCTAATTTACAGTTTGAGAAATGCCGATGTAAAGGAGGCCCTCAAAAGATTGCTAAGGAAGACAATAAACCCTCACTGATGGTTTTATTTTGGACTAGCTGTACCCAGCCACGCGTTGCTGTGGCTCAGTCTGGTTAAATGGAAAAGAAAGAAAAGAGAAAGTGCACATTTGTAATATGTTTAATTTCACAATGCTTGTGGGTATACAAAGCAATCGGTGAAGAACTTTCGGAGATTTAAGATTTTGAACAAACGAACATTTACATTTTTATTTATATAGATTCAAAAAAGCATGTTTTTACCTGTCACAGGTGTGACATCTATATAATAGTAGGTATATAAAAACACGCACATATTTGAATGCAATGTTGTGTCAAAATTTCAAAGCAATCGGTGAAGAACTTTCGGAGATTTAAGATTTTGAACAAACGAACATTTACATTTTTATTTATATAGATAGCTGCTTTCCATCTTTCTTCCAAGGTTGTGCATGTGGTTGTCTCCCAGCATTGTTTTATCTTCACAATAGTATTGGGAGGGAAGTTTGAAGGAGAAGGATCCTGATCTGACCCTGATCTCCCAATGCTAACTCAGAAAACTGATCACTTCATTTTGTTTTGTGATCAACAAAATACCTTTACATAAATGGGGGTGTTGATCCAGAAGCTGAAGGGAGGATATAAGAACATCACTATTTATTTTGTGTAAATGTGCAAATTCCTCTTTCAGTTTATATTGTATCAAAAGGAATAAAACATGCATTGAGAACAAATTCTGTCCTTCATCTTCAAAGATATCCTGCCTGAGTTCATAGCTGGGTGTTGATTTTTTTAAAAAATTAATCACTGATTGAAGACAACGATTTCTAACTAAATGACTAGTCTTCTTTTTAGGGAATTGGAAGTTTATAAAAACAAATGTAACAGAATAGCATGTCACCAAATGCAAAAGAATGTTTGTCATCCCTCAGAATACAGATTAGCTTTTCAAAAGAGAAAATAATAGAAGGAAGAGCCTTTTATTTTTGCCTTGTTTCCAGAAAAATCTCAATTTACCAAAGAATTACAGCTTTATATAAAAAAGCCCTACACTACTTTACCTACAGAAAAACTGCAGGCTAGTAATACATTTTGTGTGCAGTAGTTCAGCCCATTTTTGTTGATTGAGCTGGATCATATGAAGCATCTTCCCACCTCTGCTGTTCAAATACAGTCCATGTGTAATTTATGGAAGAACTGCCTTCCCAACCTAGAAGCCCAACCTAGAAATTAGCAATAGATGAGTCATCAAAGACAATTTGTTATATTCTAGATAGGAATGAACTGATGAATCAATTGAAGATGATGATATATCCCCCGTAACAAAGATGTTACAGGTTGTCCAGAAAGGATAAAGTGGAACTTGTTTGTTAAGAAAATGTGTGATCAAGAGCAAGAATATTTCCCAAATTTGTCATCCAGCCCTAGAATCAATAATAATCTTGTGTTGTCTGAATTCATCTGATTCTCCCATGTTCAATTCTTTATAATTTAGAGGAAGGCAATTTTGATCTTGCAAGAAAGGAAAAGCATGATAAAAAAAACCAATTCTATGTTAATTAGACAAAATTAGCCTAGTAAGGCAATTCTGACAGTAATATTGTAAAAAGTTGACACCAAAGCTTCTGTCCTCTCTAATTCCAAAGCTCAGTGATGTAAAAATTCATGATCAGTGATGTAAAAATTCACTGAAAGATGTAAGTGTATAAACAGGGTTCTACTTTCCCTATGTCTCTGCTAGCATAGCTAACCCATCAGGGTGAGCAAGGCTTTTCTACTACATTTGGGCCTGATCAGTGGCTGGGTTGGATCAAGATAGTTTATTGTATCTAATAGCTTCTGAAGCTACTCTCCCCTCAACTTGGCTAAATATCAAATACTGTGGCTGAGACTGTTTCTTCAGAAAGAATCTCATCACCACCAAAGTGGCAGGGGAACTCACCTGAATAAAAAGTGATATTAATGATGTGAGTGATCATTGGCAGAGTCAGGGCTTTTTTTCTCATAGAACGTCCAGAACGGAGTTCCGGCACCTTTTTTGGATGGAACCTTGTAGGGTAGGCAAGGCGGGTTGTATGATGTGTGTGAGTTCCGGCACCTTTTTTTTTTTTTTTTTTTTTTTACAAAAATAGCACTGGGCAGAGTGATCATGAAGTGCAAATTAAGCTGGGGAGAGAACTAATATGCAAATGAATCAAAGCAGAGGGAGATAAGCTTTCTAAAGAGACAAGCAACAAAACTTAGTCAGAGAGACTTATGAGATAGTATGATGGATAACTCATCCATAACATTGCCTAAAGAGCTGTCAGGTCTATAATTAATTGAAGTTTTCTTGTTTTCTCATCAATTGCTCATAATGGAATTCAGATGCTTTTGGGGTGTTAGAGGGAACCCCTGGTGGCTGGTCTTTCATGTGAGAGTCCTGACACCTTTGGACAATTGTTTACAGAACTATCAGGAAGAATATCCACCCCTTGTATAATTGCTGCAACATATGCTTCACATACTATCATGCCTGATCTGATACTAGCTCCAATCATTTGTCATCATCTTGCACTTCATATACCATGGAATACCATGAGCTCCCACATGTAAAGAGAACACTCTGTCATAATATGATCTCTCTCTCTCTCTCTCTCCCTCTCTCTCTCTCTCTCTCTCTCTCTCTCTCTCTCTCTCACACACACACACACACACACACACACATCTTGATGGGCATTATGGTGTACAGACTGGCTCTGAAGCAGGCCAGGGCTTGCTCCTGTGAAAAATAATGTTCTTGTTGATAATACTGTTTTAACCATTAACAATAGTTATGTTGGCCAGGGGGGCTGGACTAGAAAACCTCTAAGGTCTATAATCTATAATCCAGCAGCAATT
This sequence comes from Protobothrops mucrosquamatus, assembly GCF_001527695.2. NCBI lineage: Eukaryota > Metazoa > Chordata > Lepidosauria > Squamata > Viperidae > Protobothrops > Protobothrops mucrosquamatus. The sequence continues at coordinate 350,429 of NW_015388953.1, forward strand.
TCTTGCCATTAGCCCAATTAAAGTCCTAATTCTGCTTCTAGTGAAAAATATTGTTGCTACTGTTATTAAGATATATATGGCCATCAAAATAGAAATACTCAACTTTATTATGTCAACCTATAATTCAATCAAGTCAGGAGAGAGTAAAACAGAAGGCATATTTAATTCAAAAGGCTGGAAAAGAAAGGATGGCTGTGGCTCTCATTTAGTCTTGAGGCAAGAACTCCATTTAGGAATGTTCCTGATGCCCTAAACATTGTTTCATGTGGAAACAGCAAACTTAATTGATTTGGAGCAATCCATACTTCCAGTGACCAATAGATTTTTTTCTTTTTTTTCTTTTCTTTTGTAAGGATGTGGACAACGCATTATTTGCCAACTATCTTGCAGACTGCAGTGAAACAAAATTACTGAAACGTGTAGTGAGTCATAAAGTAGAAGTCTTAAGAGCAGAGTCATGAGGTACACACTCCAATAGCATGCATACAGAAAGGACCAATCTATGTATTATGACATTACAGACTGGAATTCAGACCTTTACAATCCTGAAAAGGATTGGAATGAAAATGCAGTTGTGGAGTATCTAAAAGAGCTTCTTAGTTGCTTAGTTGCAGAGAAGGCCTTTGACAATTGAACTGGGCTTTCCATTTTAAAGTTTTGGAAGCTGTGAATTTTGGAAAGAATTTTATTAAATGGGTAAGATTGATAAGGCACTTTTTTTTT
>NW_015388953.1:352006-353813 GCF_001527695.2 Protobothrops mucrosquamatus
TGTTTGGGTTTGTTTAAGTGTATATATGTGAGTGAAAGACTCTCCTTTACTACCATTACTATACTTTCACTAGGTGAAAACTATTTGGTGGGCAACTGGATAAATATAATTAGATATCCTTGTAGAATGGATGGATTTTAGAATAGATCCAGATGCAAGCAACAATTTACACTGACTTATTTCGATGTAGATGCAGCTAGTCTCTGATTTCCAATGTGAATACTTAATTTTAAGCTTTGATTTCAATATAATCATTAATTTAATACAGATAAGTTGGGCAGGATGCAATTATCTTAGGGCCATGTTTATATTTAAATATGCAGAATGGGAACTACAGTTTGGATATTTATTAAATTGAACTTTCACTCCAGATGAAATACTTTTGTGTTTAATATTTTAACATCACTACATCTTTTTCTTGGAGTATTTTTACTTAATGCTCTTCTGTTCCAGTTGATTCCAGATAATTTTGGATTAAGAGGTTCCAGATGAATCACATCCTTCCTTTACATAACATTAATAGGGTTTAAGATGGTATGAAAATCCAATGTAATCTCTCAAAGGTTTCTTGACAGTGTTCTGTTTTTTCCTTATTACAAAAGCTGAGTCTGAAGTTTCTTTGATGCCACCAAGTACTCCAGTGTTAATAAATTTGTATAATCTTTATACAACACACTGATTTTGGGGTGGGCAAATTCTATGTATCCAGAACATATCATCACATAGTTTCACTGAATGATGGGGAAAATGCACTCTAAGAAACATATTTCTAAGAAAAAAATAGAATTCATGAATAGACTGAAATAAAATATGAACCTTAAAAGTTTCTGCTAGTTGCAAAGTTTCATATTAATTTAATCAGAAATTGTCTTTATCCCTTTGGGCATCAATTTTCCTATGAAGAATAATATATATTCAAAACTAACCCTAAAGAAATAGAAAACTCATTCCAGTCAAAAGTGTTAAAAGGTTTTTGTTAAAAGGATACTGGTATAATATTTAGTATACTGTATCTTTCTTCATTCTGGTTCCCTTCTGGATGTGTTGAATTCCAAATCCAATAAACCCAAGTCTTCCTGGCAATAGATTGGATAAGCCTAGCTGAATATGTGTTTGATTTTTTTATTGAAATAATATGGAAATAGCTATTATTAACATTGCAAATATGATAATCATGGATCCAAAAACCATCTGGATAAAATATCAGGCTTATGATACAATAGCATAATTGTTTACAATATTAATCTCCACCCAATTAATATATGATAATCCTCAAAAGCACGAGAACACAGAGGCCAAGCTTTAAAAATAACTGCACAAATATATTGATTTTCAATAATATTCTTCTTCTTTAGAAACAACAATCATGAAACAAAGTCATTATCTCAGGGCATTTATGAGCTCCTTGATCACTCCAAATCACATAAATCATAAACAATATTGTCCTAGTTTGGCAGGCTAATTGAACAGATGGATCTCCTTTTCCACAAAACCAAATTGGATTTGGATATTTTCAAGTTTGTAAAGATAATAACTAAAGCTATATATTAAAAAATTCACAGACATATAAGCATATTAAACAGCTTATAAGTTGGAAAATTCAGAACCTACCACAATCTTTATTTTTGTTCAACTGTGAACTAATATAATCTTTATAGTTAGATTATATAATAGTGTATCACAGGGGTTCTCAACCTGTAGTCTGCAGACCCCTGGGGAGGCATGATGTCATCACAGGGGGTCCGCGAAGGCTGGAAAAATGTTATGATTTAAATATTGAGTTACGTCTTGGGGATCTTAAATGTTT
>NW_015388953.1:356666-358249 GCF_001527695.2 Protobothrops mucrosquamatus
AAAGGCACTTGGGAGACGGAGATTCCCCGGACTCCGGAGGAGTACCCAATTTCGCTCTCCCGAGATGAAGGGAGAGCTTTTGGGACTCTACTCCTATCCAGGAGTACTCACCTCGACCCCTTCTCCCGGGGCACAAGGTTCCAAGCCGCTGAACAGCTGCTGACCGCTGTTCATGCTGGCTCTGACGCCTTCCCAAGCGAACGGCTCCGAAAAGAGCCGCCATCGGCGCGCCGTCCCACCGGAAGTCTCCGGGATCTTAAATGTTTAAAGGGGGTCGGTGGTGAAGAAAAGGTCGAGAACCACTGTTGTATCAAATTTACAAACTTCTGATTTTTACTATCCATAGTGATAAAGATTTTTGATCCTGTGATGTGGGGGTACTTATGACCTGGATTTGATGTTCTGATGGTCGCCTCTCCCTCTTCAATCACCTGACTGCAACTTGGGTACTTGGCAACTGGGCTACATTTATGGCTGGGGAGGCATGATGTCATCATAGGGGATCCGCGAAGGCTGGAAAAATGTTATGATTTAAATATTGAATTAGGTTTTGGGGATCTTGGGAGCCTGTGGCCCTTTAAATGTTTGAAGGAGGTCAGTGTTGAAGAAAAGGTCTAGAACCACTGTTGTATCAAATTTACAAACTTCTGATTTTTACTATCCATAGTGATAAAGATTTTTGATCCTGTGACACATAAAAATCATAATTGTGATTTAAGGTTACCAGGAACCTTCTCCTTGTTGATTGCTAGCAAATATATTCTTTTCCTTACTGATGTTCTTCCTTTTTGGAAATGGCAATGCTGGTAATGAAATTGTCCATTAAATGTATCTAGGATTATTCCCTTTAAAAATCCATATGTTGCCCACGGATTTGGTTGCAGCATCTTTCACCTCCTTATTCCTCAGACTGTAGATGAGAGGGTTGAACATGGAGACCACAACTGTGTAGAACAATGAGGCCCATTTGTCTTGGTCCATGGAGTAGCTGGAGCTGGGCCGAAAGTACATGAAGAGTATTGTCCCGTGGAATATGCCAACAGCTGTCAGGTGAGAGCTGCAGGTGGAAAACGCTTTGTGCCTGCCCTCAGCAGAGCACATTCTCAGGACTGTATTCAAAATATAAGCATAGGATACAAGAATCATAGCTATGCTGCTTACTTCAACAAAGCTACCAATGACAATTATCACTATTTCACTGATGTATGTATCTGAACAGGAGATCATTAAGAGTGGAGGTACGTCACAGAAGAAATGATTAATAACATTTGACCGGCAGAATATCAGTCGAAATATTGAGGATATGTATATTGTTGCATCCATTAGGCCTATGCAATATGCAACAGCAATCATTTGTTGGCAGACCTTTTTGGACATGATAGCTGGATAAAGAAGTGGATTGCAGATGGCCACATATCTGTCATAGGCCATCATAGCCAACAAAACACACTCTGTATCTCCAAATGTACAAATCAGAAAGAGCTGTGTAGCACAAGCACCGAATGAAATTCTTTTTCCTTCAACCAACAAGTCAATCAGCATTTTTGGAGAAATGGCTGAAGAGCAGCAGAGATCAACAAAGG
>NW_015388953.1:360760-364881 GCF_001527695.2 Protobothrops mucrosquamatus
ATTAGCGCATCTCCGCTAGGCACTTCAGTTGCTTTCCAATTTTGGGCAAACAAGATTCTTGCCGCCGTTATCACATGTATAATTAAATATATATCATCTTTGTTTATATTTTTTCTAATATTCCTAGTAGTAGCATCTCTGGTTTATATTGGATTTTTTGACCCGTCATTTCTGTTATCCATTTCCAAACCCTAAGCCAATAAACCTGTACTTCTTTACAAGCCCACCAAACGTGGAAGAAAGTACCCTTTTCCCTTTTGCACTTCCAACAGAGTGGTGAGTAACCACTATACATTTTTGCGAGCCTAGCCGGTGGCAAATCCCATCTATAAAGCATCTTATAAAGATTTTCCTTATAAGTTGTCACCAATGTAATTTTATTGTTACATTGCCAAATTTGCTGCCATTGGTCCAAATTTATAGCGTGTCCCAAATCTATTGCCCAGGTAACCATTGTTTCTTTAACTTGTTCCTCATATAATTTATATTCTAACATATATTTATATATTTTTTTCTTTGTTTTTTCTCCGAACCTAGTAATATTTTGTCAAGCCCCGTATCTTGTCTATTAATTCCCCATTCTTTCTTATCTTTCCGATATCTCGCTTGCATCTGAAGAGAGGACCACCATTCCAAAACTATTCCCTGTTGTCTCAACTCTTGCCTTTGCTTTAGATGGCCTTCCTCTGACAGGATATCTTTATATGTAATGACCTTATCGTGCCAATATAAATTGGGGTATGTAACTGCTTCTAATGGTGAGAGCCAGCCTGGAGCTTCTGTGTAATATTGGCGTTTAACTATACTCCAACTTTTTGTAAGTTCTTGCCAAACTTTATGTCTCAGAAAATATTGATGGTTTCTACTTTTTTAACCTGTCCATAAGTGGGCGTGCCAGCCCTGCCCCTCTAAATATAAACATCTTTTATTTTCCAAAGTAATCCAATCCCTAATCCATGTCAGGGCCGCTGCTTGATAGTACAGCTCCCAATCCGGAAAATCTAATCCCTCTCTTTCTTTGGCATCCTGTAGAGCCTTTTGTTTTAACCTCGCCTTCTTTCCTTGCCACACAAAATCCAAGGTTAATTTATTCAACTCTTTAAAGAATTTTTTATCTAATTGGATTGGAATATTTTGGAACAAGAATATCATTTTAGGTAAAATATTCATTTTCACTGCTGAGATTCTTCCTAGAAGCAAAAGATGTAAGTTTCTCCAGCGGTCTAAGTCAACTTTTATGTGCTTTACTAATTTTCTGTAATTGTCCTGTTTAATTGATGAACAACGTGCTGAAATAACAATTCCCAGATATTTTATTTTAGGAACTACTTCTATACCTAGTTTTCCCCCAAGATTTTCTTTTTGTATATTAGTCATATTTTTTGCTATGATCTTTGTTTTATTTCTGTTTATTTTCAAGCCTGCCAAATCTCCATATTCCTGTGCAATACTAAATGGATCTGTGCAATACTAAATGAATACTAAATCATTGGCATATGCTTGGAGTTTATATATTTCCTTCTTAATCTCAAGCCCTTTGATTTGCTCCTCTTGCCTTACGACTCTAGCTAAAATCTCCAATGTATATATAAACAGCAACAGCGAGAGAAGACATCCTTGTCTTGTACCTTTCTGAATACTGAATTTGTTGGTGGCCTCACCATTTATTATAATCTGAGCATTCTGTTCAGAATATATTGCAGTTATTACATTTATAAAGTTCTTACCGACATCCATTAATTTCAATTGTTGAGTCAAAAATAGCCAATTGATATTATCAAATGCCTTCTGTGCATCCAGAAACAGAAGTGCCAGTGGGCAATCACTATGCAATTCGTAAAATTCAAGAAAGTCTATAATTGTCCTTATATTCTGCTTAATCTGCCTGTCCGGTAGAAAACCGTTTTGGTCACAATGTATGAAGTCAATTAAATAATTTTTAAATCTCTCTGCCATTATTTACGCAAATATCTTATAATCGGCGTTTAGTAAGGAGATAGGTCTGTAGTTTTGTATCTGTGTTCTTTCCATATCTTCTTTTGGTATTAATACTATATTTGCCTCTGACCAGGATTTAGCTTCATTTAAAATGGCATTGAAAACTTCTAATAGGTATTGGTTGAGTACATTTTGTTGCTCTTTATACAGCTCTGCTGGTATTCCATCTGGGCCGGCTGCCTTATTGTTCTTTTGTTTACTTATAGCCTTAGTTATTTCAGTCATTCTTGTTTCCTCGTTTAGCATAATTTTTATTTCCTCTGGTATCTTTGGTGTATCTGCCTTTTCCAGATATTCTATTATCCTTTCTGCACTTTGTCCCTCGCACCTCTTATATAATTTTTCACAATATCTTTGAGCAATTCCCCTTTTAGTGATCTCATCATGTTGAATCTCTCCTTCCTCATCTTGCAGGTTAATAATCTGTTGCTTCTCTTTCTGTCTTCTCAATTTATACGCCAACCATCTTCCAGGTTTATTTGCATGTTCAAAATTGTGTTGCTTGGCGACCTTAAGTTGTTGTGCTAGCTTTATCGAGTCTTCTATNCTGTACTATATAATTAGATTAAACTCTCTAGCTCTAATGTTATTTCTGCACATATCACATCTCCATGATCCCACTAATGGCAGAGGTAGTCCTTGAGTTATGACTGGTCACTTAAAGGCCATTCAAAATTCCAACAGATCCATCTTGGGGGTACTTATGAGTTGGATTTGATGTTCTGATGGTCGCCTCTCCCTCTTCAGTCACCTGACCGCACTTTGGGTACTTGGCAACTGGGCTACATTTATGGCTGTTTGCAGTGTCTTACAGCCATATGAAACATTTTAAAACCGTTTTGCCGAAACTGGCATTTATTTCCAGTTTTTGGCAAAACTGCACCCATGGTGAACTATTGTGGTGATTCGCTTAATAAGTGCTGCAAAGAAGCTCGTAAAATCAATTTGGTCACATGGACAAGGCAAGCTTTATTACTAACTGATCTTGTATTAAGAAGTAAGAGCCAGAAATCAGAGGTGCTAAAACTCTGAAGTCCAACATCAAACATTGTAACTGAGCATTGGGGGGGGGGGGGCTGGAACATGGAATTGGCAAGAGCCATCAAACCTATGTGTCTTATTTTCCAAAGAATGCATACAGTTTCACTGAATGATGGGGAAAATGCACTCTAAGAAACACGTTTCTAAGAAAAAAGGTGCATTTCTTTCTCCATCTTTTCCTTAAACACTTTTTCTCCAAGGATCGCTCTTTGAAGAGTCCATCTTGGCTGACTCCTTTGCCCTTTCCAGCAAAAACTTATGGGATTGTGGTCTGCCCAAAGACTAGGTTCTATATTAATTCCTTGAATTACCGAGTCTAATTCTTTTGAAAGCTCTTAAAGTTTCTTTTTGATGGCTGTGCTATATAATTAGATTAAACTCTCTAGCTCTAATGTTATTTCTGCACATATCACATCTCCATGATCCCACTAATGGCAGAGGTAGTCCTTGAGTTATGACTGGTCACTTAAAGGCCATACAAAATTCCAACAGATCTATTGTTGCATCCATTAGGCCTATGCAATATGCAACAGCAATCATTTGTTGGCAGATCTTTTTGGACATGATAGCTGGATAGAGAAGTGGATTGCAGATGGCCACATATCTGTCATAGGCCATCATAACCAACAAAACACACCCTGTATCTCCAAATGTAGAAATCAGAAAGAGCTGTGTAGCACAAACATCGAATGAAATTCTTTTTCCTTCAACCAACAAGTCAATCAGCATTTTTGGAGAAATGGCTGAAGAGCAGCAGAGATCAACAAAGGAGAGGTTGCTCAGGAAGTAATACATGGGTTTGTGGAGTTGGGTGTTAGTGGAAATCAACAAAATCATCCCAACATTCCCTAAGACAGAGATGGCATAAACAAAGAGGAAGATCGTAAAAAGTAAAAACTGCATTCTGGGATTGCCTGTGAATCCCTGAAGAATGAATTCAGTAATGACAGATTCATTTTTGTTGTCCATGATTTTTCTCGGTGGGCACTGGGTTCATGATATTAGCTGATCCTGAAATGCCTTTCTGATCCTTTGTTAGGGTAAAGAAAATTGCATTATTCAGGGCTTCATTCATGTTTCTC
>NW_015388953.1:370992-378133 GCF_001527695.2 Protobothrops mucrosquamatus
AAGGACAAATCCACATGTGAAGTCATTGCACATTGAAGCTTAGACCTTTACAGTATAGAAAAAGATTGGAATGAAAATTGAGTCATGCTAAACCATTTCCCTAAACTCAATGATATTTTTTTTAAAAAAATCATTGTTGAATACCGCCCAGAGTCACAATTTGATGAGGTGGGTAGCCATAAAAATATGATAAATAAAACTGTTTCCTTAGTTCTCACTTTATCAAAACTAGCCACCAGACAAATATCTGATCAAAAGAAGCCAATTAATATACTTGTGCTTTCTAAGCAAGAAATGGAGTAACAAAAATTAAACGAGAAGCTTAAGTCCATTGCAATTTTACTTAAAGGTTTATGGACTTTGATATATAACCTGATATATTGTTTAACAATGGGAAGTTAAATACTCTTTCTGATGCATTTCAAATCATGAAGAGCATTATCGGTAGCTTCAGTTTACTCTCTGTTTACCTTTAAGTGAAAGTAATTTTACTATCTTCTGTTAAACATGGAAAACAAATTCTCTTCTTATAGAGGCATTATGATATGCAAACCTGAGATTAGACACTGAGAAATTGAATTAACCACTAAGAAGTATCCAAAACCATGATATTGTGAAGAATCATAAATGCACTGAAGATCAAAATTTAAGCTTTCTCTTTAATATGCTTTGGAAATGTCTTAGGATTCCATGTGAATTGTTACTGTTAATATAAATATGCAGTGTGTAATGGCAAAAAGTCTAGGGAGAGCCTATTTGGTTTAGTGGTTAAGACACCAGGCTAACAACCAAGAGACTCTGATTTCTAGTCCTGCCTTAGGCAGGAAAACTGGCTGGGTGACTTTGGATTAGTCGCTCGCTCCACAAGCTGGTGGGTCAGTTCTTGTTGCAATCAATGGATCAACACACTCCATTGATCTGAAAAAAAAAAGCATATCCATTGATCTGAAAAAAAAAGCATATCCTGTAGTTACAGGGAAAACACTAGGAAGAAAGGAAGAAAAAAGAAAAAATGGCAAAAAGTCTAAGTTTAATACAAACATAAATCTTTTTTCTAAATTAACATACCTGGAGTCAAGTCAGTAGCTTCACTGCTTTTACAAAACCTGCAAATTACGGGCAGAGATCTTAAATGTGTTTTCATCCCACCTGGGATAATATCCCTCATGCATTTCAATACTCTGGATGGTGGAGATACTGTAAGTGGTTGCATTTTCACAGTTTCTGGTGATAGTTTTAATTGGAGGAATCTTAGAGTAAAAAGTACAATTCCTCTTAAAGTTTCTTTTTTAAAATTTTTTTTTAACGATTTTATTAAATACAAAAAAAAAGAAAAGTTAAAAAACATTGAACATAGTGTATCATCTTTGACATATATCTTTGTCTGATCATTCCATACTGTACATATACATTATACATTTCTAATACTCTTCCTCTACTTATATCCCTTCTAACGACTTCCTTTCCCCCCCTCCATTTGTAAAATTTATTCCAAATTAGGTAGTATTCTGTTTTCTCCTGATTTTTTAATTCTTTAGTCATTTTATCCAATTCTGCGCAATATAAAATTTTTCTTATTAGCGCATCTTCGCTAGGCACTTCAGTTGATTTCCAATTTTGGGCAAACAAGATTCTTGCCGCCTTTATCACATGTATAATTAAATATATATCATCTTTGTTTATATTTTTTCTAATATTCCTAGTAGTAGCATCTCTAGTTTATATTGGATTTTTTGACCCGTCATTTCTGTTATCCATTTCCAAACCCTAAGCCAATAAACCTGTACTTCTTTACAAGCCCACCAAACGTGGAAGAAAGTACCCTTTTCCCTTTTGCACTTCCAACAGAGTGGTGAGTAACCACTATACATTTTTGCAAGCCTAGCCGGTGGAAAATGCCATCTATAAAGCATCTTATAAAGATTTTCCTTATAAGTTGTCGCCAATGTAATTTTATTGTTACGTTGCCAAATATGCTGCCATTGGTCCAAATTTATAGCGTGTCCCAAATCTATTGCGCAGGTAACCATCGTTTCTTTAACTTGTTCCTCATATAATTTATATTCTAACATATATTTATATATTTTTTTTATTTGTTTTTTCTCCGAACCTAGTAATATTTTGTCAAGCCCCGTATCTTGTCTATTAATTCCCCATTCTTTCTTATCTTTCCCATATCTTGCTTGCATCTGAAGATAGGACCACCATTCCAAAACTATTCCCTGTTGTCTCAACTCTTGCCTTTGCTTTAGATGGCCTTCCTCTGACAGGATATCTTTATATGTAATGACCTTATCTTGCCATTATAAATTGGGGTATGTAACTGCTTCTAATGGTGAGAGCCAGCCTGGAGCTTCTGTGTAATATTGGCGTTTAACTATACTCCAACTTTTTGTAAGTTCTTGCCAAACTTTATGTCTCAGAAAATATTGATGGTTTCTACTTTTTTTACCTGTCCATAAGTGGATGTGCCAGCCCTGCCCCTCTAAATATAAACATCTTTTATTTTCCAAAGTAATCCAATCCCTAATCCACGTCAGGGCCGCTGCTTGATAGTACAGCTCCCAATCCGGAAAACCTAATCCCCCCCCTCTCCTAGGCATCCTGTAGAGCCTTTTGTTTTATCCTTGCCTTCTTTCCTTGCCACACAAAATCCAAGGTTAATTTATTCAACTCTTTAAAGAATTTTTTATCTAACTGGATTGGAATATTTTGGAACAAGAATATCATTTTAGGTAAAATATTCATTTTCACTGCTGAGATTCTTCCTAGAAGCGAAAGATGTAAGTTTCTCCAGCGGTCTAAGTCAACTTTTATGTGCTTTACTAATTTTCCGTAATTGTCCTCTTTGATTGATGAACAACGTGCTGAAATAACAATTCCCAGATATTTTATTTTAGGAACTATTTGTATACCTAGTTTTTCCCCAAGATTTTCTTTTTGTATATTAGTCATATTTTTTGCTATGATCTTTGTTTTATTTCTGTTTATTTTCAAGCCTGCCAAATCTCCATATTCCTCCAGTATTTCATATAGCTTCTGACCTGATTAAACAGGATCTTCCAATATGAATACTAAATCATCATCAGAGTTTATATATTTCCTTCTTAATCTCAAGCCCTTTGATTTGCTCCTCTTGCCTTACGACTCTAGCTAAAATCTCCAATGTATATATAAACAGCAACGGCGAGAGAGGACATCCTTGTCTTGTACCTTTCTGAATACTGAATTTGTTGGTGGCCTCACCATTTATTATAATCTGAGCATTCTTTTCGGAATATATTGCAGTTATTACATTTAGAAAGGTTTTACCGACATCCATTAATTTCAATTGTTGAGTCAAAAATAGCTAATTGACATTATCAAATGCCTTCTGTGTGCCCAGAAACAGAAGTGCCAGTTGGCAATCACTATGCAATTCGTAAAATTCAAGAAAGTCTATAATTGTCCTTATATTCCGCTTAATCTGCCTGTCCGGTAGAAAACCGTTTTGGTTACAATGTATGAAGTCAATTAAATAATTTTTAAATCTCTCTGCCATTATTGACGCAAATATCTTATAATCGGCGTTTAGTAAGAAGATCGGTCTGTAGTTTTGTATCTGTGTTCTTTCCATATCTTCTTTTGGTATTAATACTATATTTGCCTCTGACCAGGATTTAGCTTCAGTTAAAATGGCATTGAAAACTTCTAATAGGTATTGGTTGAGTACATTTTGTTGCTCTTTATACAGCTCTGCTGGTATTCCATCTGGGCCGGCTGCCTTATTGTTCTTTTGTTTACTTATAGCCTTAGTTATTTCAGTCATTCTTATTTCCTCATTTAGCATAATTTTTATTTCCTCTGGTATCTTCGGTGTATCTGCCTTTTCCAGATATTCTATTATCCTTTCTGCACTTTGTCCCTCGCACCTCTTATATAATTTTTCATAATATCTTTGAGCAATTCCCCTTTTAGTGATCTCATCATGTTGAATCTCTCCTTCCTCATCTTGCAGGTTAATAATCTGTTGCTTCTCTTTGTGTTTGATTTTTTTATTGAAATAATATGGAAATAGCTATTATTAACATTGCAAATATGATAATCATGGATCCAAAAACCATCTGGATAAAATACCAGGCTTATGATACAATAGCATGATTGTTTACAATATTAATCTGCACCCAATTAATATATGATAATCCTCAAAAGCACAAAGAAGCCAAGCTTTTAAAAACTGCACAAATATATTGATTTTCAATAATATTCTTCTTCTTTAGAAACAACAATCAGGAAACAAAGTCATTTATTACCAAGTGATTTTCTCAGAGCATTTATGAGCTTATTGATCACTCCAAATCACATAAATCATAAACAATATTGCTCTAGTTTGGCAAGTCTAATTGAACAGGTGGATCTCCTTTTCCACAAAACTGGATTTGGATATTTTTAAGTTTGTAAAGATAATAACTAAAGCTATATATATTAAAAAATTCACAGACATATAAGCATATTAAACAGCTTAAAAGTTTGAAAATTCAGAACCGACCACAATCTTTATTTTTGTTGAACTGTGAACTAATATAATGTTTATAGTTAGATTATATAATAGTGTATCACAGGGATTCTCAACCTCTGGTCTGCAGACCCTGGGGAGGGGTCCGCAAAGGCTGGAAAAATGTTATGATTGAAATATTGAGTTAGGTCTTGGGGATCTTAGGGGTGTGTGGCCCTTTAAATGTTTAAAGGGGGTCGGTGGTGAAGAAAAGGTCGAGAACCACTGTTGTATCAAATTTACAAACTTCTGATTTTTACTATCCATAGTGATAAAGATTTTTGATCCTGTGATGTGTAAAAATCATAATTGTGATTTAAGGTTACCAGGAACCTTCTCCTTGTTGATTGCTAGCAAATATATTCTTTTCCTTACTGATGTTCTTCCTTTTTGGAGATGGCAATGCTGGTAATTAAATTGTCCATTAAATGTATGTAGGATTATTCCCTTTAAAAATCCATATGTTGCCCACGGATTTGGTTGCAGCTTCTTTCACCTCATTATTTCTCAGACTGTAGATGAGAGGGTTGAACATGGAGACCACAACTGTGTAGAACAATGATGCCCATTTGTCTTGGTCCATGGAATAGCTGGAGCTGGGCCGAAAGTACATGAAGAGTATTGTCCCGTGGAATATGCCAACAGCTGTCAGGTGAGAGCTGCAGGTGGAAAACGCTTTGTGCCTGCCCTCAGCAGAGCGCATTCTCAGGACTGTACTCAAAATATAAGCATAGGATACAAGAATCATAGCTATGCTGCTTACTTCAACAAAGCTACCAATGACAATTATCACTATTTCACTGATGTATGTATCTGAACAGGAGATCATTAAGAGTGGAGGTGCGTCACAGAAGAAATGATTAATAACATTTGACCGGCAGAATATCAGTCGAAATATTGAGGATGTGTATATTGTTGCATCCATTAGGCCTATGCAATATGCAACAGCAATCATTTGTTGGCAGATCTTTTTGGACATGATAGCCGGATAAAGAAGTGGATTGCAGATGGCCACATATCTGTCATAGGCCATTATAGCCAATAAAACACACTCTGTATCTCCAAATGTAGTAAACAGAAAGAGCTGTGTAGCACAAGCACCGAATGAAATTCTTTTTCCTTCAACCAACAAGTCAATCAGCATTTTTGGAGAAATGGCTGAAGAGCAGCAGAGATCAACAAAGGAGAGGTTGCTCAGGAAGTAATACATGGGTTTGTGGAGTTGGGTGTTAGTGGAAATCAACAGAATCACCCCAACATTCCCTAAGACAGAGATGGCATAAACAAAGAGGAAGATTGTAAAAAGTAAAAACTGCATTCTGGGATTGCCTGTGAATCCCTGAAGAATGAATTCAGTAATGACAGATTCATTTTTGTTGTCCATAATATTTCTCTGTGGGCACTGGGTTCACGATATTAGCTGATCCTGAAATGCCTTTCTGATCCTTTGTTAGGGTAAAGAAAATTACATTATTCAGGGCTTCATTCACGTTTCTCTCTTCATAAAACAAGTGGACATTTTTTTCGAGGATTTTATCATATCTACTACCGTATATCATATATTTGCTAGCAAGAAAACTTTTATTATATAGAAGAATACATTTTTTAAAAACCTAATTGATGAAAATTCAATATGAAGCATGTTATATACAAACTCATTTACAAACTGCCATGTATGTGAAGGCTGCAGAATAATGTACCACAACACTGCTATATCTATTGCTGTAAACTATATATCGAACTCTAATTTATTTCTAGCAACCTTCCATTATATTCTGGAAAAGGGGACTTAATGCTAGATTCCTGTTTATTTCAGCTCCCTTTTCAGTAGAGTAGGAGTTGACCAGAAATATAGTAGGTGAATTTCCCATCCAATTCATTCCCCCCTTTTATTGTTTAGGGTCTATTAAAATATATTAAAACAGGAAAAGCATTAAACAAAAATCAATAAGTAGCATGACAAAGTGTTTGCTTCAATTACATTTGGAGTTTATGACATAATATTGGCACAATGTTAATGATGATAGAAAGCAGAGCTGATTGTTGACATGAAAAATACTTATGGTGCCCCTATGATGACCCCCTAAAGTTGGGAAGTGAACTAAGGAGAAATAGTGGTTCTATAAGGAATACCTAAACATTCTTTTATTTGGGGACAGTAACCTTAGTTGATTCCTTTTGCAGTCCTGACTTCCGTTGATGCATGAATTGTGATGCTATTTGCTCAAAAAGTAGTGTTCTTAGGTGAGAGACCCATGAGCAATACCATCAAATAGCATGCACACTGTATGGAAAGGACAAATCCACATGTGAAGTCATTGCACATTGAAGCTTAGACCTTTACAGTATAGAAAAAGATTGGAATGAAAATTGAGTCATGCTAAATCATTTCCCTAAACTCAATGATTTTTTTTAAAAAAATCATTGTTGTATACCACCCAGAATCAGAATTTGATGAGGTGGGTAGCCATAAAAATTTGATAAATAAATCTGTTTCCTTAGTTCTCACTTTACTCTTATATTTAAACTGGCAACCACACAAATATCTGATCAAAAGAAGCCAATTAATATACTTGTGCTTTCTAAGCAAGAAATGGAGTAACAAAA
>NW_015388953.1:385373-386835 GCF_001527695.2 Protobothrops mucrosquamatus
AACACATTTCTAAGAAAAAAATAGAATTCATGAATAGACTGAAATAAAATATAAACCTTAAAAGTTTCTGCTAGTTGCAAAGTTCCATATTAATTTAATCAGAAATTGTCTTTATCCCTTTGGGCATCAATTTTCCTATGAAGAATAATATACATTCAAAACTAACCCTAAAGAAATAGAAAACTCATTCCAGTCAAAATTGCTAAAATGTTTTTGTTAAAAGGATAATGGTATAATATTTAGTATACTGTATCTTTCTTCATTCTGGTTCCCTTCTGGATGTGTTGAATTCCAAATCCAATAAACCCAAGTCTTCCTGGCAATAGATTGGATAAGCCTAGCTGAATATGTGTTTGACTTTTTATTGAAATAATATGGAAATAGCTATTATTAACATTGCAAATATGATAATCATGGATCCAAAAACCATCTGGATAAAATACCAGGCTTATGATACAATAGCATAATTGTTTACAATATTAATCTCCACCCAATTAATATATGATAATCCTCAAAAGCACGAGAACACAGAGGCCAAGCTTTAAAAATAACTGCCACAAATATATTGATTTTCAATAATATTCTTCTTCTTTAGAAACAACAATTATGAAACAAAGTCATTATCTCAGGGCATTTATGACTCCTTGATCACTCCAAATCACATATATCATAAACAATATTGTCCTAGTTTGCAGGCTAATTGAACAGATGGATCTCCTTTTCCACAAAACCAAATTGGATTTGGATATTTTCAAGTTTGTAAAGATAATAACTAAAGCTATATATTAAAAAATTCACAGACATATAAGCATATTAAACAGCTTATAAGTTTGAAAATTCAGAACCTACCACAATCTTTATTTTTGTTGAACTGTGAACTAATATAATCTTTATAGTTAGATTATATAATAGTGTATCACAGTGGTTCTCAACCTGTGGTCTGCAGACCCCTGGGGAGGCGTGATGTCATCACAGGGGGTCCGCGAAGGCTGGAAAAATGTTATGATTTAAATATTGAGTTACGTCTTGGGGATCTTAAATGTTTAAAGGGGGTCGGTGGTGAAGAAAAGGTCGAGAACCACTGTTGTATCAAATTTACAAACTTCTGATTTTTACTATCCATAGTGATAAAGATTTTTGATCCTGTGATGTGTAAAAATCATAATTGTGATTTAAGATTACCAGGAACCTTCTCCTTGTTGATTGCTAGCAAATATATTCTTTTCCTTACTGATGTTCTTCCTTTTTGGAAATGGCAATGCTTGTGTAGCGGGGACTGCCTGAGAGTGCTTGCAGGAGCCTGACTGGGAAGGAAAAGATTGGGACAGCTGCAGTTGGCTTTGGGTGTGGCTGGCGTGAGTGGAAGGAGGAAGGATAGAAAAGGAAAGGAAAGGAGAAGGCCGGGGTGGTTGGAGTTGAGAAGAGAAGGTCTGGAAGCTTATTTTATTTTTCTATCAAGGGT
>NW_015388953.1:390285-418601 GCF_001527695.2 Protobothrops mucrosquamatus
ATCAACCATTGAGACCGGTTAAGTTCGTGCCTGAAAGTCCTGCTTCAACAAGAAGAGCCTGCCACCCATCAATGCTGCATGAGTTCCGGTTGTAAGACATCTCACCGATCTCTAAAGAACATTACCGCAAGGCTGGACAAGGGGGGTTGTGGCTGGGAGGGCCTGGGCATTGGCGGCCTCTAAAGAGGTAGCGCTACACTTGTAATGAAGTTGTCCATTAGATGTATCTAGGATTATTCCCTTTAAAAATCCATATGTTGCCCACAGATTTGGTTGCAGCATCTTTCACCTCCTTATTCCTCAGACTGTAGATGAGAGGGTTGAACATGGAGACCACAACTGTGTAGAACAATGAGGCCCATTTGTCTTGGTCCATGGAGTAGCTGGAGCTGGGCCGAAAGTACATGAAGAGTATTGTCCCGTGGAATATGCCAACAGCTGTCAGGTGAGAGCCGCAGGTGGAAAACGCTTTGTGCCTGCCCTCAGCAGAGCGCATTCTCAGGACTGTACTCAAAATATAAGCATAGGATACAAGAATCATAGCTATGCTGCTGACTTCAACAAAGCTACCAATGACAATTATCACTATTTCACTGATGTATGTATCTGAACAGGAGATCATTAAAGGGTGGAGGTATGTCACAGAAGAAATGATTAATAACATTTGACCGGCAGAATATCAGTCGAAATATTAAGGATGTGTATATTGTTGCATCCATTAGGCCTATGCAATATGCAACAGCAATCATTTGTTGGCAGACCTTTTTGGACATGATAGCTGGATAAAGAAGTGGATTGCAGATGGCCACATATCCGTCATAGGCCATCATAACCAACAAAACACACCCTGTATCTCCAAATGTAGCAATCAGAAAGAGCTGTGTAGCACAAACATTGAATGAAATTTTTTTCCCTTCAACCAACAAGTCAATCAGCATTTTTGGAGAAATGGCTGAAGAGCAGCAGAGATCAACACATATTCCCTATTGTCTCAACTCTTGCGTTTGCTTTAGATGGCCTTCCTCTGACAGGATATCTTTATATGTAATGACCTTATCTTGCCAATATAAATTGGGGTATGTAACTGCTTCTAATGGTGAGAGCCAGCCTGGAGCTTCTGTGTAATATTGGCATTTAACTATACTCCAACTTTTTGTAAGTTCTTGCCAAACTTTATGTCTCAGAAAATATTGATGGTTTCTACTTTTTTTACCTGTCCATAAGTGGGCGTGCCAGCCCTGCCCCTCTAAATATAAACATCTTTTATTTTCCAAAGTAATCCAATCCCTAATCCATGTCAGGGCCGCTGCTTGATAGTACAGCTCCCAATCCGGAAAACCTAATCCCCCACTCTCTTTGGCATCCTGTAGAGCCTTTTGTTTTATCCTTGCCTTCTTTCCTTGCCACACAAAATCCAAGGTTAATTTATTCAACTCTTTAAAGAATTTTTTTATCTAATTGGATTGGAATATTTTGGAACAAGAATATCATTTTAGGTAAAATATTCATTTTCACTGCTGAGATTCTTCCTAGAAGCGAAAGATGTAAGTTTCTCCAGCGGTCTAAGTCAACTTTTATGTGCTTTACTAATTTTCTGTAATTGTCCTCTTTGATTGATGAACAACGTGCTGAAATAACAATTCCCAGATATTTTATTTTAGGAACTACTTGTATACCTAGTTTTTCCCCAAGATTTTCTTTTTGTATATTAGTCATATTTTTTGCTATGATCTTTGTTTTATTTTTGTTTATTTTCAAGCCTGCCGAATCTCCATATTCCTCCAGTATTTCTTTTTTTTTTTTTTTTTANACTCTATGTTTCTTTTGAATATAAACAATCCATCTTCTCCATATTGATAAAAATTGTTCATTCGAATGGTTCTTCAAGTAAGCCGAAATCTTTGCCATTTCAGCAAGATACGAAACTTTCAATCTCCAGTCTCCCATCGTAGGCAGAATTGGGCTCTTCCAATTTTGGGCTATTAGCAATCGGGCAGCAGATAAACAATGAAGCAACAAATTTATTTCTTTTGCATCTAGATCTTGCACAATACCTAAGAGAAACAACTATGGAAGAAAAATAATCCTTTTTTTAAAAATCTGCTGTAAGTTCCACCATAATTGTACCCAGAAGGCCTTAATAATCTTACAAGTCCACCACATATGAAAAAAAGTTGCATCTGGATGACCACACCTCCAGCACTTGGATTCATAATTCGGGTAAATACGAGACATAGTTGAAGGATCCAAGTGCCATCTGTAAAACATCTTATAAAAATTTTCACGTAAATTTTGTGCTTGTGTAAATTTCACATTTCTCACCCAGATCAGCTCCCAAGTGTCCATAGGTATTGTTTCTCCTATATTTTGAGCCCATTTAATCATACAATCTTTAACTAATTCAGTTTCTGAGTCCAATTCTAATAAAACATTATATATCCTCTTAATGTGAGCTTTGGCACCATCTCTTATTTGCTTCAGAAAAATCCCATCTTCCAAAACAAAAGAAGTCTTTTTATCAATTCGCCATCTATCTTTAATTTGTCCATACAAAAGCCAAGAAAAATTTGGGTTGTTTTGCTTTAACTCATCCATTGATTTTAAGCACCAGTTACCACCACCACTCTGGTATAACAAATCTTTATAAGTAGTTATACCTAGTTTTTCCCCAAGATTTTCTTTTTGTATATTAGTCATATTTTTTGCTATGATCTTTGTTTTATTTTTGTTTATTTTCAAGCCTGCCGAATCTCCATATTCCTCCAGTATTTCAAATAGCTTCTGACCTGATTGCACAGGATCTGTGCAATACTAAATGAATACTAAATCATTGGCATATGCTTGGAGTTTATATATTTCCTTCTTAATCTCAAGCCCTTTGATTTGCTCCTCTTGCCTTACAACTCTAGCTAAAATCTCCAATGTATATATAAACAGCAACAGCGAGAGAGGACATCCTTGTCTTGTACCTTTCTGAATACTGAATTTGTTGGTGGCCTCACCATTTATTATAATCTGAGCATTCTGTTCGGAATATATTGCAGTTATTACATTTAGAAAGTTCTTACCGACATCCATTAATTTCAATTGTTGAGTCAAAAATAGCCAATTGATATTATCAAATGCCTTCTATGCGTCCAGAAACAGAAGTGCCAGTTGGCGATCATTATGCAATTCGTAAAATTCGAGAAAGTCTATAATTGTCCTTATATTCCGCTTAATCTGCCTGTCTGGTAGAAAACCGTTTTGGTCACAATGTATGAAGTCAATTAAATAATTTTTAAATCTCTCTGCCATTATTGATGCAAAGATCTTATAATCGGCGTTTAGTAAGGAGATAGGTCTGTAGTTTTGTATCTGTGTTCTTTCCATATCTTCTTTTGGTATTAATACTATATTTGCCTCTGACCAGAATTTAGGTATTTTAGCTTCAGTTAAAACGGCATTGAAAACTTCTAATAGATATTGGTTGAGTACATTTTGTTGCTCTTTATACAGCTCCGCTGGTATTCCATCTGAGCTGCCCGCCTTATTGTTCTTTTGTTTACTTATAGCCTTAGTTATTTCAGTCATTCTTATTTCCTCGTTTAGCATAATTTTTATTTCCTCTGGTATCTTCGGTGTATCTGCCTTTTCCATATATTCTATCATCCTTTCTGCACTTTGTCCCTCGCACCTCTTATATAATTTTTCATAATATCTTTGAGCAATTCCCCTTTTAGTGATCTCATCATGTTGAATCTCTCCTTCCTCATCTTGCAGGTTAATAATCTGTTGCTTCTCTTCCTGTCTTCTCAATTTATACGCCAACCATCTTCCAGGTTTATTCGCATGTTCAAAATTGTGTTGCTTGGCGACCTTAAGTTGTTGTGCTAGCTTTTTCGAGTCTTCTATGCAAAGTTTATGTTTGATTAAGTCCATTTTACTTTTCAATCCTTTATTGTTTAGGTCACCCTGATATTGTTTTTCAGCCTGTTTGTATTCTTCCTCAAGCCTTATCCTGTATTGCTTTTTATCCTTATTTTTTTTAGCCATATATGAGATTGGAACTCCCCTCATGTATGCTTTGGCTGTGTCCCAAATATTCTGCAGGGATGTATCCCCATTTTTGTTCACTTGAAAAAAAAAGTGCATTTCTTTCTCCATCTTTTCCTTAAACTCTTTTTCTCTAAGGATCGCTCTTTGAAGAGTCCATCTTGGCCGACTCCTCTACCCTTTCCAGCAAAGACTTATGGGATTGTGGTCTGCCCAAAGACTAGGTTCTATATTAATTCCTTGAATTACCGAGTCTAATTCTTTTGAAAGCTCTTAAAGTTTCTTTTCGATGGCTGTACTATATAATTAGATTAAACTCTCTAGCTCTAATGTTATTTCTGCACATATCACATCTCCATGATGCCACTAATGGCAGAGGTAGCCCTTGAGTTATGACTGGTCACTTAAAGGCCATACAAAATTCCAACAGATCTATCTTGGGGGTACTTATGACTTGGATTTGATGTTCTGATGGTCGCCTCTCCCTCTTCAGTCAACTGACCGCACTTTGGGTACTTGGCAACTGGGCTACGTTTATGGCTGTTTGCAGTGTCTTACAGCCATATGAAATATTTTACAACCGTTTTACCAAAACTGGCATTTATTTCCAGTTTTTGGAAAAACTGCACCCATGGTGAACTATTGTGGTGGTTCGCTTAATAGGTGCTGCAAAGAAGGTCATAAAATCAATTTGGTCACATGGACACGGCAAGCTTTATTACTAGCCGATCTTGTATTAAGAAGTAAGAGCCAGAAATCAGAGGTGCTAAAACTCTGAAGTCCAACATCAAACATTGGAACTGAGCATTGGGGGGGGGGGGCTGGAACATGGAATTGGCAAGAGCCACCAAAACCTATGTGTCTTATTTTCCAAAGAATGCATAGAGTTTCACTGAATGATGGGGAAAATGCACTCTAAGAAACACATTTCTAAGAAAAAAATAGAATTCATGAATAGAAATAAAATATAAACCTTAAAAGTTTCTGCTAGTTGCAAAGTTCCATATTAATTTAATCAGAAATTGTCTTAATCCCTTTGGGCATCAATTTTTCCCATGAAGAATAATATACATTCAAAACTAACTCTAAAGAAATAGAAAATTCATTCCAGTCAAAATTGTTAAAAGGATACTGGTATAATATTTAGTATACTGTATCTTTCTTCATTCTGGTTCCCTTCTGGATGTGTTGAATTCCAAATCCAATAAACTCAAGCCTTCCTGGCAATAGATTGGATAAGCCTAGCTGAATATGTGTTTGATTTTTTTATTGAAATAATATGGAAATAGCTATTATTAACATTGCAAATATGATAATCATGTATCCAAAAACCATCTGGATAAAATACCAGGCTTATGATACAATAGCATGATTGTTTACAATATTAATCTGCACCCAATTAATATATGATAATCCTCAAAAGCACAAAGAAGCCAAGCTTTTAAAAACTGCACAAATATATTGATTTTCAATAATATTCTTCTTCTTTAGAAAAAACAATCAGGAAAAAAAGTCATTTATTGCCAAGTGATTTTCTCAGAGCATTTATGAGCTCCTTGATCACTCAAAATCACATAAATCATAAACAATATTGCTCTAGTTTGGCAAGTCTAATTGAACATGTAGATTTTTTTTTCCCACAAAACCAAACTGGATTTGGATATTTCTAAGTTTGTAAAGATAATAACTAAAGCTATATATATTAAAAAATTCACAGACATATAAGCATATTAAACAACTTATAAGTTTGAAAATTCAGAACCGATCACAATCTTTGTTTTTGTTGAACTGTGAACTAATATAATCTTTATAGTTAGATTATATAATAGCGTATCACAGGGATTCTCAACCTGTGGTCTGCAGACCCTGGGGAGGGGTCTGCGAAGGCTGGAAAAATATTATGATTGAAATATTGAGTTACGTCTTGGGGATCTTAGGGGTCTGTGGCACTTTAAATGTTTAAAGGGGGTCGGTGGTGAAGAAAAGGTCGAGAACCACTGTTGTATCAAATTTACAAACTTCTGATTTTTACTATCCATAGTGATAAAGATTTTTGATCCTGTGATGTGTAAAAATCATAATTGTGATTTAAGGTTACCAGGAACCTTCTCCTTGTTGATTGCTAGCAAAGATATTCTTTTCCTTACTGATGTTCTTCCTTTTTGGAAATGGCAATGCTTGTAATGAAATTGTCCATTAAATGTCTCTAGGATTATTCCTTTTAAAAATCAATATGTTGCCCACGGATTTGGTTGCAGCATCTTTCACCTCCTTATTCCTCAGACTGTAGATGAGAGGGTTGAACATGGAGACCACAACTGTGTAGAACAATGAGGCCCATTTGTCTTGGTCCATGGAGTAGCTGGAGCTGGGCCGAAAGTATATGAAGAGTATTGTCCCGTGGTATATGCCAAGAGCTGACAGGTGAGAGCCGCAGGTGGAAAACGCTTTCTGCCTGCCCTCAGCAGAGCGCATTCTCAGGACTGTACTCAAAATATAAGCATAGGATACAAGAATCATAGCTATGCTGCTTACTTCAACAAAGCCAGCAACGACAATTATCACTATTTCACTGATGTAAGTATCTGAACAGGAGATCATTAAGAGTGGAGGTATGTCACAGAAGAAATGATTAATAACATTTGACTGGCAGAATATCAGTCGAAATATTGAGGATGTGTATATTGTTGCATCCATTAGGCCTATGCAATATGCAACAGCAATCATTTGTTGGCAGATCTTTTTGGACATGATAGCTGGATAGAGAAGTGGATTGCAGATGGCCACATATCTGTCATAGGCCATCATAACCAACAAAACACACTCTGTATCTCCAAATGTAGTAATCAGAAAGAGCTGTGTAGCACAAACATTGAATGAAATTCTTTTTCCTTCAACCAACAAGTCAATCAGCATTTTTGGAGAAATGGCTGAAGAGCAGCAGAGATCAACAAAGGAGAGGTTGCTCAGGAAGTAATACATGGGTTTGTGGAGTTGGGTGTTAGTGGAAATCAACAGAATCATCCCAACATTCCCTAAGACAGAGATAACATAAACAAAGAGGAAGATTGTAAAAAGTAAAAACTGCATTCTGGGATTGCCTGTGAATCCCTGAAGAATGAATTCAGTAATGACAGATTCATTTTTGTTGTCCATGATTTTTCTTGGTGGGCACTGGGTTCACGATATTAGCTGATCCTGAAATGCCTTTCTGATCCTTTGTTAGGGTAAAGAAAATTTCGTTATTCAGGGCTTCATTCATGTTTCTCTCTTCATAAAACAAGTGGACATTTTTTTGAGGATTTTATCATATCTACTACCGTATATCATATATTTGCTAGCAAGAAAACTTTTATTATATAGAATAATACATTTTTAAAAAACCTAGTTGATGAAAATTCAATATGAAGCATGTTATATACAAACTCATTTACAAACTGCCATGTATGTTAAGACTGCGGAATAATGTACAACAATACTGCTATATCTATTGCTGTAAACTATATGTTGAATTGTAATGTATTTCTAGCTGCTGGAGTCTCTATTTTCCCCTCCCCAATTGAGAAACCTTCCATTATATTCTGGAAAAGGGGACTTAATGCTAGATTCCTGTTTAGTTCAAATCCCTTTTCAGTAGAGTAGGAGTTGACCAGAAATATAGTAGGTGCATTTCCCATCCAATTCATTCCCTCCTTTTATTGTTTAGAGTCTATTAAAATATATTAAAACAGGAAAAGCATTAAACAAAATTCAATAAGTAGCATTACAAAGTGTTTGCTTCAATTCCATTTGGAATTTATGACATAATATTGGCACAATGCTAATGATGATAGAAAGCAGAGCTGATTGTTGATTGTTGACATGAAAAATACTTATGGTGCCCCTATGATGACCCCCTAAAGTGGGGAAGTGAACTAAGGAGAAATAGTGGTTCTATCAGGAATACCTAAACATTCTTTTATTTGGGGGCAGTAACCTCAGTTGATTCCTTTTGCAGTCCTGACTTCCATTGATGCATGAATTTTGATGCTATTTGCTTTGATTGCAAAGTTGTGTTGATGTCTTATTGCCAACTTTCTCCTAGACTGCATTGTAACAAAGGAGGTCAAAAGTAGAGTCATTCAAAAAGTAGTGTTCTTAGGTGAGAGCCCCATGAGCAATACCCTCAAATAGCATGCACACTGTATGGAAAGGACAAATCCACATGTGAAGTCATTGCACATTGAAGCTTAGACCTTTACAGTATAGAAAAAGATTGGAATGAAAATTGAGTCATGCTAAACCATTTCCCTAAACTCAATGATTTTTTTAAAAAAAATCATTGTTGTATACTGCCCAGATTCACAATTTGATGAGATGGGAAGCCATAAAAATATAATAAATAAAACTTTTTCCTTAGTTCTCACTTTACCCTTATATCAAAACTAGCCACCAGACAAATATCTGATCAAAAGAAGCCAATTAATATACTTGTGCTTTCTAAGCAAGAAATGGAGTAACAAAAAATTAAATGAGAAGCTTAAGTCCATTGCAACTTAAAGGTTTATGGGCTTTGATATATAACCTGATATATTGTTTAACAATGGGAAGTTAAATACTCTTTCTGATGCATTTCAAATCATGAAGAGCGTTATCGGTAGCTTCAGTTTACTCTCTGTTTACCTTTAAGTGAAAGTAATTTTACTATCTTCTGTTAAACATGGAAATCAAATTCTCTTCTTATAGAGGCATTATGATATGCAAAGCTGAGATTAGACACTGAGAAATTGAATTAACCACTAAGAAGTATCCAAAACCATGACATTGTGAAGAACCATAAATGCATTGAAGATAAAAATTTAAGCTTTCTGTTTAATATGATTTGGAAACGTCTTAGGATTCCATGTGAATTGTTACTGTTAATATAAATATGCAGTGTGTAATGGCGAAACGTCTAGGGAGAGCATATTTGATTTAGTGGTTAAGACACAAGGCTAAAAACCAAGAGACTCTGATTTCTATTCCTGCCTTAGGCAGGAAAACTGGCTGGGTGACTTTGGGTTAGTCCCTCACTCGACGCACAATGTGAGGCTCAGGCACAAGCTGGTGGGTCAGTTCTTGTTGCAATCAATGGATCAACACACTCCATTGATCTGGAAAAAAAAGCATATCCTGTACTTACGGGGAAAACACTAGGAAGGAAGGAAGAAAAAAGAAAAAATGGCAAAAAGTCTAAGTTTAATACAAACATAAATCTTTTTTTCTAAATTAACATACCTGGAATCAAGTCAGTGGCTTCGCTGCTTTTACAAAACCTGCAAATACGGGCAGAGATCTTAAATGTGTTTTCATCCCACCTGGGATAATATCCCTCATGCATTTCAATACTCCGGATGGTGGAGATAAGTGGTTGCATTTTCACAGTTTCTGGTGATAGTTTTAATTGGAGGAATCTTAGAGTAAAAAGTACAATTCCTCTTAAAGTTTCTTTTTTTAAATTTTTTTTAAATGATTTTATTAAATACAAAAAAAAGAAAAGTTAAAAAAACATTGAACATAGTGTATCATCTTTGACATATATCTTTGTCTGATCATTCCATACT
This sequence comes from Protobothrops mucrosquamatus, assembly GCF_001527695.2. Classification (NCBI taxonomy): domain Eukaryota; kingdom Metazoa; phylum Chordata; class Lepidosauria; order Squamata; family Viperidae; genus Protobothrops; species Protobothrops mucrosquamatus. The sequence goes on from NW_015388953.1 coordinate 399,903, forward strand.
GTACATATACATTATACATTTCTAATACTCTTCCTCTACTTATATCCCTTCTAACGACTTCCTTTCCCCCCCTCCATTTGTAAAATTTATTCCAAATTAGGTAGTATTCTGTTTTTTCCTGATTTTTTAATTCTTTAGTCATCTTATCCAATTCTGCGCAATATAAATTTTTTCTTATTAGCGCATCTCCGCTAGGCACTTCAGTTGCTTTCCAATTTTGGGCAAACAAGATTCTTGCCGCCGTTATCACATGTATAATTAAATATATATCATCTTTGTTTATATTTTTTCTAATATTCCTAGTAGTAGCATCTCTGGTTTATATTGGATTTTTTGACCCGTCATTTCTGTTATCCATTTCCAAACCCTAAGCCAGCGGTTCTCAACCTATGCGTCGCGACCCCATTTGGGGTCGATCGACCATTTCACGGGGGTCGCCAATCAAGGCTGTCCTCCATTTTTTCCCCTTTTCCGGCGGGTGCCTTACCTCCCTTGGGCTGGGCTAGCTGGTGGTCGGCCTGCTCCGTCTCTGCCGCTTGCCAGCTATGCCTCGGCCGGTGCAGGGGGCGGAACCACGCATGCGTGGCGCTCCCGGGCAGGGAAATTCCTCGACTTATGACCGGTTGGGTAGTCCTCGATTTACGACTGGTTTAGTCCTCGACTTACGACCGGTTTAGTCCTCGACTTACGACTGGTTTAGTCCTTGACTTACGACCGGTTGGGGGTCGCGGCATTAAAAAGGTTGCGAACCACTGCTTTAAGCCAATAAACCTGTACTTCTTTACAAGCCCACCAAACGTGGAAGAAAGTACCCTTTTCCCTTTTGCACTTCCAACAGAGTGGTGAGTAACCACTATACATTTTTGCGAGCCTAGCCGGTGGCAAATCCCATCTATAAAGCATCTTACAAAGATTTTCCTTATAAGTTGTCGCCAATGTAATTTTATTGTTACATTGCCAAATTTTCTGCCATTGGTCCAAATTTATAGCGTGTCCCAAATCTATTGCCCAGGTAACCATCGTTTCTTTAACTTGTTCCTCATATAATTTATATTCTAACATATATTTATATATTTTTTTTATTTGTTTTTTCTCCGAACCTAGTAATATTTTGTCAAGCCCCGTATCTTGTCTATTAATTCCCCATTCTTTCTTATCTTTCCCATATCTCGCTTGCATCTGAAGATAGGACCACCATTCCAAAACTATTCCCTATTGTCTCAACTCTTGCCTTTGCTTTAGATGGCCTTCCTCTGACAGGATATCTTTATATGTAATGACCTTATCTTGCCAATATAAATTGGGGTATGTAACTGCTTCTAATGGTGAGAGCCAGTCTGGAGCTTCTGTGTAATATTGGCGTTTAACTATACTCCAACTTTTTGTAAGTTCTTGCCAAACTTTATGTCTCAGAAAATATTGATGGTTTCTACTTTTTTTACCTGTCCATAAGTGGGCGTGCCAGCCCTGCCCCTCTAAATATAAACATCTTTTATTTTCCAAAGTAATCCAATCCCTAATCCATGTCAGGGCTGCTGCTTGATAGTACAGCTCCCAATCCGGAAAACCTAATCCCTCTCTCTCTTTGGCATCCTGTAGAGCCTTTTATTTTAACCTCGCCTTCTTTTCTTGCCACACAAAATCCAAGGTTAATTTATTCAACTCTTTAAAGAATTTTTTATCTAATTGGATTGGAATATTTTGGAACAAGAATATCATTTTAGGTAAAATATTCATTTTCACTGCTGAGATTCTTCCTAGAAGCGAAAGATGTAAGTTTCTCCAGCGGTCTAAGTCAACTTTTATGTGCTTTACTAATTTTCCGTAATTGTCCTCTTTGATTGATGAATAACGTGCTGAAATAACAATTCCCAGATATTTTATTTTAGGAACTACTATACCTAGTTTTCCCCCAAGATTTTCTTTTTGTATATTAGTCATATTTTTTGCTATGATCTTTGTTTTATTTCTGTTTATTTTCAAGCCTGCCGAATCTCCATATTCCTCCAGTATTTCAAATAGCTTCTGACCTGATTGCACAGGATCTGTGCAATACTAAATGAATACTAAATCATTGGCATATGCTTGGAGTTTATATATTTCCTTCTTAATCTCAAGCCCTTTGATTTGCTCCTCTTGCCTTACGACTCTAGCTAAAATCTCCAATGTATATATAAACAGCAACAGCGAGAGAGGACATCCTTGTCTTGTACCTTTCTGAATACTGAATTTGTTGGTGGCCTCACCATTTATTATAATCTGAGCATTCTGTTCGGAATATATTGCAGTTATTACATTTATAAAGTTCTTACCAACATCCATTAATTTCAATTGTTGAGTCAAAAATAGGCAATTGACATTATCAAATGCCTTCTGTGCGTCTAGAAACAGAAGTGCCAGTTGGCAATTACTATGCAATTCGTAAAATTCAAGAAAGTCTATAATTGTCCTTATATTCCGCTTAATCTGCCTGTCCGGTAGAAAACCGTTTTGGTCACAATGTATGAAGTCAATTAAATAATTTTTAAATCTCTCTGCCATTATTGACACAAAGATCTTATAATCGGCGTTTAGTAAGAAGATCGGTCTGTAGTTTTGAATCTGTGTTCTTTCCATATCTTCTTTTGGTATTAATACTATATTTGCCTCTGACCAGGATTTAGCTTCAGTTAAAATGGCATTGAAAACTTCTAATAGGTATTGGTTGAGTACATTTTGTTGCTCTTTATACAGTTCCGCTGGTATTCCATCTGGGCCGCCCGCCTTATTGTTCTTTTGTTTACTTATAGCTTTAGTTATTTCCAGGGCTTTTTTTCTCGGAGAAAAGGTGGCGGAACTCAAACCTGGCCACGCCCTCATCAAACCCTAGGACCGCCCCTTTAGAGAACAGGAATGCAAGTAAAATTTGGGAGGGGCTATTTCCGNTGTGGGAGGGGCTATTTCCGGTGCGGCCGGCCCGGAAAAAGGTGCCGGAACGCGGTTCCGCCGCGTTCCGGCTGAAAAAAAGCCCTGGTTATTTCAGTCATTCTTATTTCCTCGTTTAGCATAATTTTTATTTCCTCTGGTATCTTCGGTGTATCTGCCTTTTCCAGATATTTTATTATCCTTTCTGCACTTTGTCCCTTGCACTTCTTATATAATTTTTCATAATATCTTTGAGCAATTCCCCTTTTAGTGATCTCATCATGTTGAATCTCTCCTTCCTCATCTTGCAGGTTAATAATCTGTTGCTTCTCTTTCTGTCTTCTCAATTTATACGCCAACCATCTTCCAGGTTTATTCGCATGTTCAAAATTGTGTTGCTTGGCGACCTTAAGTTGTTGTGCTAGCTTTTTCGAGTCTTCTATGCAAAGTTTATGTTTGATTAAGTCCATTTTACTTTTCAATCCTTTATTGTTTAGGTCACCCTGATATTGTATTTCAGCCTGTTTGTATTCTTCCTCAAGCCTTATCCTGTATTGCTTTTTATCCTTATTTCTCTTAGCCATATATGAGATTGCAACTCCCTTCATGTATGCTTTGGCTGTGTCCCAAATATTCTGCAGGGATGTATCCCCATTTTTGTTCACTTGAAAAAAAAAGGTGCATTTCTTTCTCCATCTTTTCCTTAAACTCTTTTTCTCTAAGGATCGTTCTTTGAAGAGTCCATCTTGGCTGACTCCTCTGCCCTTTCCAGCAAATACTTATGGGATTGTGGTCTGCCCAAAGACTAGGTTCTATATTAATTCCTTTAATTACCAAGTCTAATTCTTTTGAAAGCTCTTAAAGTTTGTTTTTGATGGCTGTACTATATAATTAGATTAAACTCTCTAGCTTCTAATGTTATTTCTGCACATATCACATCTCCATGATCCCACTAATGGCAGAGGTAGCCCTTGAGTTATGACTGGTCACTTAAAGGCCATACAAAATTCCAACAGATCTATCTTGGGGGTACTTATGACTTGGATTTGATGTTCTGATGGTCGCCTCTCCCTCTTCAATCACCTGACCGCACTTTGGGTACTTGGCAACTGGGCTACATTTATGGCTGTTTGCAATGTCTTACAGCCATATGAAACATTTTACAACCGTTTTGCCGAAACTGGCATTTATTTCCAGTTTTTGGGAAAACTGCACCCATGGTGAACTATTGTAATGATTCACTTAATAAGTGCTGCAAAGAAGATCGTAAAATCAATTTGGTCACATGGACAAGGCAAGCTTTATTACTAGCCGATCTTGTATTAAGAAGTAAGAGCCAGAAATCAGAGATGCTAAAACTCTGAAGTCCAACATCACACATTGGAACTGAGCATTGGGGGGGGGGGGCGGCTGGAATATGGAATTGGCAAGAGCCACCAAAACCTCTGTGTCTTATTTTCCAAAGAATGCATACAGTTTCACAGAATGATGGGGAAAATGCACTCTAAGAAACATATTTCTAAGAAAAAAGTAGAATTCATCAATAAAATATAAATCTTAAAAGTTTCTGCTAGTTGCAAAGTTCCATATTAATTTAATCAGAAATTGTCTTTATCCCTTTGGGCATCAATTTTCCTATGAAGAATAATATACATTGAAAACTAACCCTAAAGAAATAGAAAATTCATTCCAGTCAAAAGTGTTAAAAGGTTTTTGTTAAAAGGATACTGGTATAATATTTAGTATACTGTATCTTTCTTCATTCTGGTTCCCTTCTGGATGTGTTGAATTCCAAATCCAATAAACTCAAGCCTTCCTGGCAATAGATTGGATAAGCCTAGCTGAATATGTGTTTGATTTTTTTATTGAAATAATATGGAAATAGCTATTATTAACATTGCAAATATGATAATCATGGATCCAAAACCCATCTGGATAAAATACCAGGCTTATGATACAATACATGATTGTTTACAATATTAATCTGCACCCAATTAATATATGATAATCCTCAAAAGCACAAAGAAGCCAAGCTTTTAAAAACTGCACAAATATATTGATTTTCAATAATATTTTTCTTCTTTAGAAACAACAATCAGGAAACAAAGTCATTTATTGCCAAGTGATTTTCTCAGAGCATTTATGAGCTCCTTGATCACTACAAATCACATAAATCATAAACAATATTGCTCTAGTTTGGCAAGTCTAATTGAACATGTAGATCTTTTTTTCCACAAAACCAAACTGGATTTGAATATTTCTAAGTTTGTAAAGATAATAACTAAAGCTATATATATTAAAAAAATTCACAGACATATAAGCATATTAAACAACTTATAAGGTTGAAAATTCAGAACCGATCACAATCTTTGTTTTTGTTGAACTGTGAACTAATATAATCTTTATAGTTAGATTATATAATAGTGTATCACAGTGGTTCTCAACCTGTGGTCTGCAGACCCCTGGGGAGGCGTGATATCATCAAAGGGGGTCCGCGAAGGCTGGAAAAATGTTATGATTTAAATATTGAGTCATGTCTTGGGGATCTTAAATGTTTAAAGGGGGTCGGTGGTGAAGAAAAGGTCGAGAACCACTATTGTATCAAATTTACAAACTTCTGATTTTTACTATCCATAGTGATAAAGATTTTTGATCCTGTGATGTGTAAAAATCATAATTGTGATTTAAGTTTACCAGGAACCTTCTCCTTGTTGATTGCTAGCAAATATATTCTTTTCCTTACTGATGTTCTTCCTTTTTGGAAATGGCAATGCTTGTAATGAAGTTGTCCATTAAATGTATCTAGGATTATTCCCTTTAAAAATCCATATGTTGCCCACGGATTTAGTTGCAGCATCTTTCACCTCCTTATTCCTCAGACTGTAGATGAGAGGGTTGAACATGGAGACCACAACTGTGTAGAACAATGAGGCCCATTTGTCTTGGTCCATGGAGTAGCTGGAGCTGGGCCGAAAGTACATGAAGAGTATTGTCCCGTGGTATATGCCAACAGCTGTCAGGTGAGAGCCGCAGGTGGAAAACGCTTTGTGCCTGCCCTCAGCAGAGCGCATTCTCAGGACTGTACTCAAAATATAAGCATAGGAAACAAGAATCATAGCTATGCTGCTTACTTCAACAAAGCCAGCAACGACAATTATCACTATTTCACTGATGTAAGTATCTGAACAGGAGATCATTAAGAGTGGAGGTACGTCACAGAAGAAATGATTAATAACATTTGACCGGCAGAATATCAGTCGAAATATTGAGGATATGTATATTGTTGCATCCATTAGGCCTATGCAATATGCAACAGCAATCATTTGTTGGCAGATCTTTTTGGACATGATAGCTGTATAAAGAAGTGGATTGCAGATGGCCACATATCTGTCATAGGCCATCATAGCCAACAAAACACACCCTGTATCTGCAAATGTAGTAAACAGAAAAAGCTGTGTAGCACAAGCACCGAATGAAATTCTTTTTCCTTCAACCAACAAGTCAATCAGCATTTTTGGAGAAATGGCTGAAGAGCAGCAGAGATCAACAAAGGAGAGGTTGCTCAGGAAGTAATACATGGGTTTGTGGAGTTGGGTGTTAGTGGAAATCAACAGAATCATCCCAACATTCCCTAAGACAGAGATAACATAAACAAAGAGGAAGATTGTAAAAAGTAAAAACTGCATTCTGGGATTGCCTGTGAATCCCTGAAGAATGAATTCAGTAATGACAGATTCATTTTTGTTGTCCATGATTTTTCTTGGTGGGCACTGGGTTCATGATATTAGCTGATCCTGAAATGCCTTTCTGATCCTTTGTTAGGGTAAAGAAAATTGCATTATTCAGGGCTTCATTCATGTTTCTCTCTTCATAAAACAAGTGGACATTTTTTTCAAGGATTTTTCATATCTACTACCGTATATCATATATTTGCTAGCAAGAAAACTTTTATTATATAGAAGAATACATTTTTAAAAAACCTAATTGATGAAAATTCAATATGAAGCATGTTATATACAAACTCATTTACAAACTGCCATGTATGTTAAGGCTGCGGAAAATGTACCACAATACTGCTATATCTATTGCTGTAAACTATATGTTGAATTGTAATGTATTTCTAGCTGCTGGAGTCTCTATTTTCCCCTCCCCAATTTAGAAACCTTCCATTATATTCTGGAAAAGGGGACTTAATGCTAGATTCCTGTTTATTTCAAATCCCTTTTCAGTAGAGTAGGAGTTGACCAGAAATATAGTAGGTGAATTTCCCATCCAATTCATTCCCTCCTTTTATTGTTTAGAGTCTATTAAATTATATTAAAACAGGAAAAGCATTAAACAAAATTCAATAACTAGCATTACAAAATATTTGCTTCAATTCCATTTGGAATTTATGACATAATAGAGTCACAATTTGATGAGATGGGTAGCCATAAAAATATGATAAATAAAATTGTTTCCTTAATTCTCACTTTACTCTTATATCAAAACTCGGCATCACACAAATATCTGATCAAAAGAAGCCAATTAATATACTTGTGCTTTCTAAGCAAGAAATGGAGTAACAAAAAATTAAATGAGCTTTCTCTTTAATTTGATTTGGAAATGTCTTAGGATTCCATGTGAATTGTTACTGTTAATATAAATATGCAGTGTGTAATGCGAAAAGTCTAGGGAGAGCCTATTTGGTTTAGTGGTTAAGACACCAGGCTAAAAACCAAGAGACTCTGATTTCTAGTCCTGCCTTAGGCAGGAAAACTGGCTGGGTGACTTTGGGTTAGTCGCTCGCTTGTCGCACAATGTGAGGCTCAGGCACAAGCTGGTGGGTCAGTTCTTGTTGCAATCAATGGATCAACACACTCCATTGATCTGAAAAAAAACCCCATATCCTGTCCTTACGGGAAAAACACTAGGAAGGAAGGAAGAAAAAAGAAAAAATGGCAAAAAGTCTAAGTTTAACACAAACATAATATCTTTTTCTAAATTGTCATACCTGGAATCAAGTCAGTGGCTTCGCTGCTTTTACAAAACCTGCAAATACGGGCAGAGATCTTAAATGTGTTTTCATCCCACCTGGGATAATATCCCTCATGCATTTCAATACTCCGGATGGTGGCGATAAGTGGTTGCATTTTCACAGTTTCTGGTGATAGTTTTAATTGGAGGAATCTTAGAGTAAAAAGTACAATTCCTCTTAAAGTTTCTTTTTGATGGCTGTACTATATAATTAAATTAAACTCTCTAGCTCTAATGTTATTTGTGCACATATCACATCTCCATGATCCCACTAATGGCAGAGGTAGTCCTTGAGTTATGACTGGTCACTTAAAGGCCATTCAAAATTCCAATAGATCTATCTTGGGGGTACTTATGACTTGGATTTGATGTTCTGATGGTCGCCTCTCCCTCTTCAGTCACCTGACCGCACTTTGGGTACTTGGCAACTGGGCTACATTTATGGCTGTTTGCAGTGTCTTACAGCCATATGAAACATTTTACAACTGTTTTGCTGAAACTGCCATTTAATTCCAGTTTTTGGCAAAACTGCACCCACGGTGAACTATTGTGGTGATTCACTTAATAAGTGCTGCAAAGAAGATCGTAAAATCAATTTGGTCACATGGACAAGGCAAGCTTTATTACTAGCCGATCTTGTATTAAGAAGTAAGAGCCAGAAATCAGAGGTGCTAAAACTCTGAAGTCCAACATCAAACATCAAACAAACTTATGTGTCTTATTTTCCAAAGAATGCACACAGATCCATATCAAGAAACAGAAGAGGATATATGTAACCACGGACTGGAGAGCCTTTACTTGGTATTGTCTTATAAGCTGGGAGTGCGTCTGGACCTATATATCATTCTTTACATTCATGGAAGGATCAGCACCTATATTAGCAGGAACCATTATCTATGAGTGCAGCTTTTCTAGCAATGTGGAATCCTAATCATGTAGTACCCCATACCTGTTTATAGTAGGGATAGTATAAAATGTCTATGGGTGTGCCATAATACCACACTTTTTTAATTGCTCAAATCTGAAAACCATAGGATTAGACCCACATCTGTAGCACTCAGTGTACTGAGAAAAATAAGAATATTCATCATGACTATCAATTAAAAGGACTTCTGCCTGTTTCTGATTAAAAGTGGAGTAAAGAAGATATGGGAAGGGAAATAATGAAGAGATCAGAAATAGTTTGAGCAATAGATGTGAACAAGGAACTCTTTTTTTGATGGACTGCTTTCTATGGCTGAAGATTGTGGGAAGGGGCTAAAGGAGTGAACCAGTTGGAAGTGCCAAGTTTCTCTGATTAAACTGAAATGGTGGCCTTTGGCAGAAGTGGAGACTTGTATTGTTGAATTATATTTAAATAACTTATGCTTTTTATTGAGATAATATTCAGAGTATTGAGCAATTTCATGTAGAGTTGAAAAAACAAGAATATAAAATGTATGCTTTCCTGCCTCAATTTCCTCTTTTTTTTTAAAATGGTAGAGATTATTATTAAGTTGCCTGTTAACTTTGTCTAGGGCCATATCCTTTAAAAATTCACATATTCCCCAAGGCTAAAAGAAAGATTGATTCCCCAATGTGATTTTACCACACCTCCTAGATAAATCTTTTGTATGTCCTTCCCTCTCAAATCGCCACACTAACAAGCTATTGTAAAACAAAATTTCTTCCTTTCCAAATCCATATATGGTCAAGAGATTTTGACATAGCATCTTTCACCTCCTTGTTTCTCAGGCTGTAGATCAAGGGGTTCAGCATGGGGATCACAACTGTGTAGAACATAGAGGCCCATTTGTCTTGGTCCATGGAGTAACTAGAACTTGGTCGGAAGTACATGAAGAGTATTGTCCCGTGGTATATCCCAACAGCTGTCAAGTGAGAGGCGCACGTGGAAAATGCTTTGTGCCGGCCCTCAGCAGAGCGCATTCTCAAGATTGTAGCCAAAATGTAAACATAGGATACAAGAATCATTCCAATGCTGCTTGCTTCAACAAAGCCAACAAAGGTAAATAACACAATCTCACTAATATAGGTATCAGAACAGGAGAGTATTAGAAGTGGAGGCTCATCACAGAAGAAGTGATTGATAACATTGGAGCTACAGAAAGATAGCCGAAATGTAGAGGAAGTTTGTATCATTGAATCTATCAGGCCTGTAAAATACGCAATAGTGATCATTTGCTGGCAGGCCTTTTTGGACATTACGGTTGGATAGAGGAGTGGATTGCAGATGGCCACATATCTATCATAGGCCATCACAGCCAACAAAAGGCATTCTGCATCTGCAAGGATATCAAATAGAAAGAGCTGTGTAACACAGCCACTGTAAGAAATCCTTTTAGTTTCACTTAATAAGTCAATCAGCATTTTAGGAGCAATGGCTGAGGCACAGCAGAGATCAACAAAGGAGAGGTTGCCCAGGAAGTAATACATGGGTTTGTGAAGTTGGGGTTTAGTGCAAATCAACAGAATGATCCCCAGATTCCCTAATACAGTGATGACATAAACCAAGAAGAAAACCGTAAAAAGAACCGGCTGCATTTTGGGATTATCCGTGAATCCTTGAAGAATGAATCCAGTCATGGCAGAACCATTTCCTTTATCCATGATTTTCTGAGTAGATGGGTTGGTTCAGGTGATTTGCTGATCCTAAACTATCTTTCTGATCTCTTGTAAAGAGAGAGAAAATTATATTACTTAGAGATTCAACTGTTTTCCTATCTTTATGCAACAAGAATCTGGATTTTTTCAAGAGGATTGGTACCACACTACTTACTTAACTCAGCATACAATTTATTTGCTAGATGGAATTAGTTTATTATGCAAAAATGTAGTCTTTGAGAATATATATAAAATTCTAATAAATTTACTTCATTTGTTGTTTCAATTAAGTGAAGGATGCAGATTAATATATTGCCACAGTAGATATTTTGCTATAATGTATGTGTCAAATTTTAGTTGATTTATGTCTGTTAGCAACCATAATTCTCCCTCTTCCACCCATTTGGAAAGTGTGCAATATATCCTGGAAAGGGGGATGATTTGAAAGTGCCAGAACTCCTTTTCAGATTCCATTTATTCCAATTCTACCTTCAGATAGTAGATGATAATTTGGCAATAGTAGGGTACATCAAATTCTGACACCATTCATTTTACAGGTTTTTTGGTTGTTTTTTTCTAGATTTCAGGTTTAACCAGCCATTAAAAGATTCTTGGTTTCCATTGCTCTTAATATTCTAGCAATATAGAATTTCATGTCCTTTTATGGTGCAATAAAACATGTGTTTGCTTTTACACAATTTTCCCTCCATATTTCCCACCTTTATGTGGGATCCCAATTCCCATTCCCACCCCAGTATCCCTGTCCATCAGGATCCAATGTTGTGAGAACTCTGAGCCGGAAAGGTGAAAATGAGTTATCAGGTCCCTACCGGAATACTGCCATTCTGAGGGAGGGGGGGAGTGCGAGTTGGGGATTGAGGATGTTTCTACTCTCGCTTTGATGTGTCTGCATGGGAATTGGGGAGGGGGAATGAGCCCTCAGGGCATCTGGTTCGACTCCTTTTCAGCTAATTCCCACCTGCTAGCAAGATTGCGGCACCAAAAAACAACTCATTCTCACCTTTTTGGCTCAGAGTTCTCACAACATCTTCATGCCAGCGGATTGGTTCCTGATGGACTGGGGCATTGGGGTGGGGTTTGGATAGTGGAAAATTTAGCTTAACGTTTTCCACGGGAACTTCAGATTCCGCCTGATTTCTTTGCAATCACTTTCTCGGTAAAAGATTCTTTTGAAATAACGCTTGTATCAAGAGTCATGCTTTCCTGGTAGGATAGGTTGAGGCAGGACCTTACATCTAGGGTGTCTCTTGCCTATGTTCATTACTGAACCTCTTTTTATGTGGAGCCAAGTAATATAGGAGGTAGATATATTTGATTAGCCTGTTTAATAATCAGGGACAAGTCACTCTTTCCCAGCCCAATTCAGCTCACAGGGTTGTTGTTATGGGGAAAACAGGAGGAAGGGAGTTGGATATGTTTGCCAACTTGAGTTATGGGTAAAAATAAAAAACAGGATATAAATATATAAATAAATAATTTTAGACCAATGTTTCAATGATATCAAATTGAAATATCAATTTAACATATGATAATATCATTTCTAGAGATATCTTTAAGGCAGGAGTGCAACTTTTGAAAAGTGATGCCTCCAAATTTTTATTGACATCTCTTCATGATCAATGATGTAAAAAGCCACCGAAAGAGGTAGCTGCACCAAGAAGGCTACATTCTCCTGATGTCTCTGCTGGTATAAATCATCCATCATGATAACCAAAAGCTCTATATGTCAAATCAGTGCCTGATACCTTTTCAAGGTAATTTGTTTTATTTATGAAATCTTGAAGCTGTAGGATCAATAAAGCGTTCTCTGTAAGTTTGGTTAAATATAAAATACGTTGGCTGAGATTATTCTTAATAAAGAACCTCACAACACCTTCTCTAAAGAAAAACAGGTTTTGGTGGTCTGATTGATTGTTGTCAAGAAGAAGCACTTAGATATTCTTTATCTGGAGGAGGATAAAATCTTATGCGCTTTCTGAGGAGTAAAGAAATCACACTTATTAAAACAGATAGCAAAATGGATACTCTAGGTATAATATTCCCTCAAAAGACATCCTGCCTGTCATAAATATGGGTTTTCCTCTCCACAAAGAATGTCCAAATTTCTCATGATGGAGTTTAGATGGTGTCTAGATGGACTTAAACCCTGGATGCTGGTTTTCAACTGGAAAATCCCTTGGACAATTCACCCCATAGACAACAAGGCAGGAAGCATTTCTCTTCCCTTTTTCACGACAATGGTCCAAAGCAATTTCCTGCCGTTCTTTGATACATTTTCCTATTTTTGCTTCTAGATGATGTCTTATTCTTATTTAAATTTACATGGGTTTCAAATTAGAAAGATTCAATTTAATTAGATTAAATTAAACTTAGTAATGCTTAGATCAGACTTTCAAGAAGAAAGCATACCTTAAAGTGAGGATGAGCCAGTCTTGTTAAAAGAATGTTTCTGATACTAATCAGAAAGTATCAGCAATTGATTTGCATTAATTCTTATTTTTTAGGCTTTTTCTACATCATGGGACTCTGTTGAAAGGATCCTTGCAACAAATGCAATTTTTCATTTCTTATAGCAAAATGATCCATCTAGAATAAATTCTTAAGAAGGCTTTAATATTTGAAAATTACAAACTATTATAAATCCACTAAAACTCTAAAACTAAGATTGTCTCAGATTTTATTATGGTTTACAAATTTCTTAGTAACATTTTCCATGTGGATTTTTATTGTTAATATAAACATTCTGTTTGCAAAGACTAACCTCAACACTAGTATAAATCTTTTTGTGAATTAGCAAACATACCTGGAGTTGAGTCAGTGGCATCTTTGTTATTACAAAACTGATAAATAGGGGCAGAGATCTTAAATATCTTTTCATATCACTTGGGATATTATCCCTTACGTAGTTCAATACCCCAGATCCTGGAGATAAGTGGTTATATTTTCAAGTTTTGTTGTAATAGTTTTAATTGGAGTCTATCTTTAAGTAAATAACACCTTGAGTCCCAATCTACAACTCAATAATTTTCAGGTCAAGCCCAAGAATGACATGGAACAATCCAACCAAAGTTTGTTTTTTTTTTATTTGCTGACACCACATAGACAGAATCTAGTTAATCTGACTCTATCCCATTCTAACCCTAACCCTAACCCATATAACCTGGGAAATTCTAGGGAGCACCTATTCTAATTCTCTTCCCCTTTCTCTGATCTAGCTCCAGGCTGTGTTGACTCTTGTCTCGCCCTCCCCCCCCCCCAGAATGTGTTCCCTCTCTCCTGGGAAACTGTTGCTTGTCCATCACACAATTCATAGACAAAATCAAACATGTTTGGCTGCTCATAAATTCAGAAGCAACATACTGTGCCTATTATATCTCCAGCCTAGCATTTGCCAGGAATTTAGTGGTCTTCCAGGGAAGAAATTCAAACTGTTAGCAGAGCTAATAACTTGGCAGAATGAAGAGCAGGCAAGTAGCCCAGCTGTTTCATAATTTCTCTCCAGAGAAGGGGAGAACTTGAGATCATCCACAAGTGCTCCAGATAATTGCTCTTCACAAGGAGACCACAAGACAGCAGTCACCATCAACTTTAGAGCTCTGGGAAATGAAGGAAAGCTATCTTCACTCAAACTGAGGTCGATACCTACATGAATTTGCATACTTTCTTTTCTAATTATTTCTGCATATTTTATTTTCTAATTACTTTTAGAAGTTGCTTGTTCACTCCTTTTCAGCTATTGCAAACCATTGGNTTAAAGTTTCTTTTTGATGGCTGTACTATATAATTAAATTAAACTCTCTAGCTCTAATGTTATTTCTGCACATATCACATCTCCATGATCCCACTAATGGCAGAGGTAGTCCTTGAGTTATGACTGATCACTTAAAGGCCATTCAAAATTCCAACAGATCTATCTTGGGGGTACTTATGACTTGGATTTGATGTTCTGACGGTTGTCTCTCCCTCTACAGTCACCTGACTGCACTTTGGGTACTTGGCAACTGGGCTACATTTATGGTTGTTTGCAGTGTCTTACAGCCATATGAAACATTTTACAATTGTTTTGCCGAAACTGGCATTTATTTCCAGTTTTTGGCAAAACTGCACCCATGGTGAACTATTGTGGTGATTCACTTAAGAAGTGCTGCAAAGAAGGTCGTAAAATCAATTTGGTCACATGGACGAGAAAAGCTTTATTACTAGCCGATCTTGTATTAAGAAGTAAGAGCCAGAAATCAGAGGTGCTAAAACTCTGAAGTCCAACATCAAACATTGTAACTGAGCATTGGGGGGGGGGGCTGGAACATGGAATTGGCAACAGCCACCAAACCTATGTGTCTTATTTTCCAAAGAATGCATACAGATCCATATCAAGAAACAGAAGAGGATATATGTAATCATGGAGTGGAGAGCCTTTACTTGGTATTTTCTTATAAGGTAGGAGTGAGTCTGGACCTACATATCATTCTTTATATTCATGGAAGGATCAGCACCTATATTAGCAGGAACTATGGGTATAGCTTTTCTAGCAATGTGGAATCCTAATCAAGTAGTACTCCATACCTGTTTATAGTAGGAATAGTATAAAATGTCTAATACCACGCATTTACTTGTCAGTTGCTCAAATCTGGAAACTGTAGGATTAGATCCACATCTGTGGAACTCAATATACTGAGAAAAATAAGAATATTCATCATGACTATCAATTAAAAGGACTTCTGCCTGTTTCTGATTAAAAGTGGAGGAAAGAAGGACTTCCGGTGGCTCGGCGGCTGCCGAAGGAGGCTTTTTGACAGCCTCCCGTCCAGGACTGCGTAAAAATCGCCGAAACAGCGCATATCAGCTGTTTGGCGGTCTGAACCTTCTCTCCGGGCAAAGGAGAGAAGGAGAGCTTACTCTGAAGTAGGAGTTGAGTTCCCTAGTCTCCCTGGAGGTTCCCAGGGAGGCGAAGGTGAGAACTCCTCCGGAGCTCAGAGTTCCTCCACAGATCGGGATGTCTTCGTTATTTTAGCGAAGCCAGACGCCGTCTCCACCTCTGATGTTTTTTTTCTGAGACTTTAAATGTGAGTAACAGACAGAGCTGTCTAGGAAACTTGGACTTTTTATAAAGAATTTATAACTTTGACTCAGAAGAATAAAGTACTCTTCTCAATGGACTGAAATCGAAAGTTAACTTTCAGACAAGGGAGGAAAAAATGGCTGCGGCTCAGCCGCTTCTTTGTTCTAAAGAGACACTTTCATTTTCCTTCCGGATGTGGATTGCTACATTGTAAAGACTGAAAAGATTCTTGAAAAATTAAAGAAAAATTGAAGAAAAATCTGCTTAACTACTTGCTGTGTTGGACTGTATATTAAGATCTTTTTCAAACTTAAGAATGGCTTCTAAACGTGTTGTAGCCTCTGCAGCACCTAAGCCAGCTGTTTCTTCCCCAGTTGTACAAACTACGCATCAGAAAGCTAAAACTCATCCACCCTCTCCCCCACCTTATATCACTTTGAAGGATCTGCAGGATTCTTTGATGCAGATATCTAAACAAATAGTGCAACAAATTAGAGTGGAGACAGAAGAGCTTCTTGCTAAAAAGAATGATGAATTGTGTGAGAACATGTCTCAAATCTTTCAAGGTTTTGCTTTTCATATGGATCGTATAGAGGCGCGTGTGGAAGAAGTGGGAGGAAAAAATGGAAGGGATGGAGGAGAGAATAGAAAAAGTAGAAGAGGGTATAGAGATTGCTCAAAATGATATTGTAATGACACAATTTAGAGAAATGGAATACGCAATAAGAATCAGGGGGCTGAAAGAGGATGCACAAGAGAAATTGAGGGAAGAGGTATCAGCTGCGATCCTGAAATTATATATGGAGAAATAGAAAAAATATTTAGAGTCAATTCATGGGTCGCACGTCAGAGAAAACAGCCCAGGGATGTTGTTGTTTACTTTTCTAGAAAAACACGTCGAAATGATATTATACAGGCCTTTTACCAACAGAGATTTCAGACTGCTGCTCAAGATGTTATACTTTTGAAAGAAATACCTTCAAAAATTTTAAGAAAAAGAAAGGAATTTGCCTTTTTAGCTCAAGAGTTGAAGAAGCAGCAAGTACCTTTTAGATGGGAAATACCAGTTGGAATGGCCTTGACATATGCTGGGAACCGTTACAGACTTAACACAGTTCAGAAGGCTAAACATTTTTATCTAACGGTTCTGAAAGCTGATTCATCTTCTACATCACCAGTCAAAGGAACAGAAGAAGGAGTGGAACAACTGATTGTGGACTTGCCTGGAGCTATGTCGTTATCTGCAGGAGATTTTCAGAATTTACAAATGTTGGAGGCAAAGGATGATGCAAAAGACCAGAGAATGACACGTGCAGCTTACAAGCGAAAGGAAAGAGAGCAGCAGAAAGAGGCTATGCCCCAAACATGTTCAACTACCTCGGAGCCAGTGGGAGGGGCTAGACCAAAAAGATCTGTTATGATAGATCTGCAAGGGATGCTTCAGAAGCTTCAAAAGCCAAAGGATGGCTAAACTAATAACTTTAAATGTTAATGGATTGAATTCACCACAAAAAAGGAGGAAAATATTTTATTATTTGAAGCAACACAAGAATGATATTACATGTTTACAAGAGACGCATATTACATTAAAAGATCAAAAGTATTTGTTTAATCCTAAATTGGGTTTACATTTTATTGCCCCTGCTCCAAAGAAAAAAATTGGGTGTAGTTCTTTATGTTAAGAAGGAATTGATGCCAAAGTTAATAGATGCTGATGCAGAAGGAAGATTTGTGTTTATTGAAATTATATTGAATGGGAAAAAATGTCTTCTTGTGGGTTTATATGCACCTAATTTATATCAACAACAAAAGCAATTTTATACTCATTTACATCAAAAGATAACACAATTGGATTATAAATCTGTTATTATGATGGGAGATTGGAATGGTGTAATAGATCCAAAAAGAGATAAAAAGACTTCTTCTAAAATTTCAATGCAAACTAAATTGCCTAAAAGTTTTTTTGCATTACAGGAAGACCTTGAGTTAAGAGATATATGGCGAGAGAGGAATATAGGAGAAAGTGACTTCACCTTTTTTTCGGATAGGCATCAATCTTATTCTGGAATTGATTTTATTTTGATTACTAATGATCTGATTTCTAGGGTTAAGAAGGGGAAGATTTTTTCTAAGATATTGTCAGATCACAGTCCTGTATGGATGGAAATTTCAACTGATGGAGGTAGTAGAAGGACTTGGAGATTAAATGAGAAATTATTGAATTATGAAACAAATGTGCAGAAACTTAAAGGCTATTTAAAAGATTTTTTTATGTTGAATATGAATAAAGGCACCTCAATGTCAATGGTTTGGGACGCAAGCAAAGCAGTTATGAGGGGTGCCTTAATCTCAATGAATTCTGCTTATAAGCTAAATCAGCAACAAAGGTATAAAGATATGGAGCAAGAGATAAAAATAAAGGAAAAAGCTTTCTCCTTAAATCCAACGGATAAGAACTTAAAGGCATCTATTGCAATGTTGAAAGAACAATTTAATATGTTGCTTTCTGATCAAATTGCTGTTAATTTGAAATATATGAAACATAATACATTCTGCAACGCAGATAAACCTGGAAGATGGTTAGCTTATCAATTATGTAAGAAACAAAAACAAAGACTCATTGAGAAAATAAATTACAAGGGTAAAGACGTTTTTCAACAGGACTTGATTAAAAGAGCTTTTTCGGAATATTTTTCTAAATTATATGCCTCTGAGAATATACAATCTTTTGAAATAGACAATTATTTGCAACAAGCAAATTTGCCTCGTCTCACTGATGATCAAAAAGGATTGATGAATTGTCTGATTGTGTTGGAAGAGATTGCAGAGGCATTTAAACAATTAAAGGTTGGTAAGGCCCCCGGCACAGATGGGTTTACTGCAATTTATTATAAAAAACTGTCTGAAGAAATGTTAGAACCCTTGAGATGTCTTTTTAATGATATTTTAATGGGAGGACAAATACCACCATCTTGGAGGTGTGCATTTATTTCACTTATACCAAAGGAGGATCAAGATATGACTCAGCCTAAAAACTATAGGCCAATATCTTTATTGAACACGGATTACAAGATTTTTGCAAAAATATTAGCCAATAG
>NW_015388953.1:419062-420196 GCF_001527695.2 Protobothrops mucrosquamatus
TGTCTGAAGAAATGTTAGAACCCTTGAGATGTCTTTTTAATGATATTTTAATGGGAGGACAAATACCACCATCTTGGAGGTGTGCATTTATTTCACTTATACCAAAGGAGGATCAAGATATGACTCAGCCTAAAAACTATAGGCCAATATCTTTATTGAACACGGATTACAAGATTTTTGCAAAAATATTAGCCAATAGACTAATGCAAGTATTGAAACGGATTATTCATGTGGATCAGTCTGGATTTATAAATGGAAGATATATGAAGAACAATGTCAGACAAACTGTGAACTTGTTGGAGTATTTGGACAAAAATAATCAAATTCTGGTGGCTCTTATCTTTTTGGATGCTGAAAAGGCCTTTGATAAGTTGGATGGCAATTCTTGCTATGGTTGGTTGATAGAATGAATTTTGGGGACAGATTTTTGTCAGCGTTAAAGGCTATCTATCAACTACAATTTGCCCAAGTGATAGTAAATGGAGGACTGACAGATTCAATTAAAATTGAAAAAGGAACAAGGCAAGGTTGTCCACTATCACCTTTATTGTTCATTCTGACTTTGGAGATTTATTAATTAAGATTCGTGAGTCTTCATTTATAAAAGGAATAACTTTGGGTAAGAATGACTATAAGCTTAGAGCTTTTGCTGATGATTTGGTTTTTACCTTGTTGCAACCAATTGATTCGGCAAGAAATCTGATACAGATATTGATGCAATATGGAAAGGTGTCTGGATTTAAAGTAAATAATAACAAGACTAAAATATTATCTAAAAATATGTTTATGATAGATAAAGAGATTTTAAGTAGTTTAACGGGTTTTGAAATAGTGAAAAAAGTGAAATATTTGGGTGTTGATATTACTGCTTCTAATGCTAAATTGTATAAAAATAATTATGATAAGTTATGGAGCAAAGTTCAAAAGGATTTGAAGGAGTGGAAGAAATTACAGTTATCATTATTGGGAAGAATCTCAGTGATAAAAATGAATGTTCTCCCAAAGTTCCTTTTTTTGTTCCAGATGATACCTATTTTAAAAAAGGATTCAAATTTGGAGGAGTGGCAAAGAGGTATCAACAGGTTTATCTGGCAGGGGAAAAAACCTAGGGTAAAATTCAAAATTTTGCAAGAT
>NW_015388954.1:0-1180 GCF_001527695.2 Protobothrops mucrosquamatus
GATAGATAGATAGATAGATAGATAGATAGATAGATAGATGATAGATAGATAGATAGATAGATAGATAGATAGCTGGATGGATGGATGGATGGATGGATGGATGGATAAAGATAGACAGTCAGTGATAGATAGATGATAGATAGATAGATAGATAGATAGATAGATAGATAGATAGATAGATAGATAGATAGATAGATAGATAGATAGATCCTTGGAACGTTCAGGCTTCAGGTGGAGCAACACTGGTTCTTTGTCAAACAGGCCCTTTAGGTCTTCGAACGCTCTTTGGCACGTCAGGGTCCAAGTCAACGGCTGACCCGGTTTTGGTTTGCCGGTTAGATGCTTTGTCCGCAACAGTTCCGTCAAGGGATGGGCAACGGCAGCAAAGGATGGAATAAACTGCCGATAGAAATTGGCGAACCCCAGGAAGCTTTGTAGCTGACGACGCGTCCTGGGGGCCTGCCATTCCAGTACCACCTGTACTTTATGTGGATCCATCTCCACACCATCCCCTGAAATCTGGTACCCCAAGTAGTCCAATCGGGCCCGGTGAAACTCACATTTTGATAGTTTCACATATAGGTTGGCATCGAGGAGCTTTTGTAAGACTTGCCGTACTAGGCGGACGTGCTCCTCCAGGGTGGCTGTGTAGATGAGAATGTCATCGAGATAAACTAGGACCCCGCGGTAAAGGTGCTCGTGCAACACCTGATTGATCAGTTGCATGAATACCGCGAGGGCCCCTTGCAGGCCGAACGGCATCACTCGAAATTGTTAACTGCCGAGCGGACAGTTGAACACTGTCTTCCACTCATCTCCATGCCGTATTCACACCCTGTAGTATGCCTCCCGAAGGTCTAGCTTTGTAAAAACCCACCCCTTGCCCAACTGGGCCAGTAGGTCCTTCATCAGCGGGAGGGGGTACAGATGCTCGACACATACCGCATTGAGACCCCGGAAGTCAACGCACAGGCGGAGGGACCCTGTTCTATCCCAGCCTATTGCCATCCTTGTTAGAGGCACAAGGACCAAACCCCTGCTGATACAATAGGCTGGAGACTTTAAAACAAAACAAAATCCCTTTTATTTGGGTGACAAACCTGTCAATAAGTCCAAAACACAAACAGCAAAACTCAAGTCCAAAGGAAGGAAATAGTCCACAGGAACACGTTGCAAACAA
>NW_015388954.1:1188-19161 GCF_001527695.2 Protobothrops mucrosquamatus
CTGACTCATGCTCCTCACACAGCTGAGCTTCATCAGAAACACGACTGGAGGGGCCAGGCTCTTCATCAAGCCGTGAGTCCTGTAATTCATCAGAGCCTCCCTCTGACCCTGATGGCCCCTCAACGGCCTCCTCCACCTCCTCCTCAGATTCCTCAGACTCAGCTGTTGGGAACACAGGCTGGCACGGAATCACAACAGACCCGTTTTTTTTCTCCTTGAATAGGACTGGGGCAGTGATCCGGGAACGGGCTGGTTGGATGAACCCCCTTGCCAAGTTTTGATCGATATATCGTCTTAGTTCTTCGATCTCCTTGGGTGCCATGGCATACATCCGGGGCTTCGGCAGTTTAGCCCCTGGTACGAGCTCAATTGCACAGTCGGTCGGACGGTGGGGGGGGTAGCTGGTTACACTCCCTCTCACTAAACACGGCGGCCAGGTCGCTATACTCGGCTGGGAAAGGGCCCTCCTTTCCCCCTTGTTGCTGGACCGCGGCTGCACGCCCCGGGACCTGCTCCTCGGGGCCCAACCCAGGCAGCTGGGGCCTAACACCAAGCCGGAGCCTACGGTAACCATCCTCCCACCATATGGTCGGTCCCCACTTATCCAACCAAGCTAGGCCCAGGATCACTGCCTCTGTCATGGCTGGGGCAACAATAAAGCGAAGGACCTCCCAATGCCCACCCAGTTCCAGGCGGACTGGTTCCGTGACATGAGTAGCTGCCCCCCCCCTAACAGAGATCCGTCCACTTGCTCAAAGCGGACAGGGTGGGATAGCCGTTGCAATCTGATGCCACTGTCTATCACTACCGCTTTACTGATCAGGCACCGTGTACACCAGGTGTCTATAAGGGCCCGACACTCCCTCCGCACCCCGGTCTGTTGGCTGGTTAAGGTGATAGGCAGGACGAAGGGGCTGACCGGTTCACTCACCATTGGGTCGTCTACTGCGTTGTCCTCGCTGTCAGCAGTGGCTGGCTGATACCTTGCCACCGCCGTGGCGTCCTCCTCCACCGGAGACACCCGTTGAAATGCTGGAGTTGACTGTTTTGCCGCTCTCGACTTCTCGGGTCCCTTTTTCGGAGCTGGTGTACCTCGTCCAGCTGCCAGGGGACTCCGTGGAGTGGGGGCGGGACATTCAGCTGCCTGGTGACCCGGCTGGTTGCAGCGGAAACAGCAGAAAGAAGCCCCACCAGGAGGGCCAGGAGGTCTTGATGGGCCAGCCTGTGGTCCGCCCTCTCTCTGCCT
The DNA here is from genome assembly GCF_001527695.2 of Protobothrops mucrosquamatus. NCBI lineage: Eukaryota > Metazoa > Chordata > Lepidosauria > Squamata > Viperidae > Protobothrops > Protobothrops mucrosquamatus. The sequence goes on from NW_015388954.1 coordinate 2,435, forward strand.
CGCCAATGGCCGTTGAGGTCGCCCGGTAACCCCACCCCCTTTATGACATTCCTTTAGGCCTGTGTCCAGTTCCACCGCCACTCTGAACCAGTCTCGGAGCCGGTTGAGCACGCCTCTGTACACACAGGCCTGGCGTAGCTCGTGGTCCAGGCCCGCCTGGAAATGGTGGACCAACAACCGTTCCGGCCATGACGAGCACAACCGGCCCGCCAACCTCTGAAAATCTCGGACATAGTCTGTTGCGGCCCGGCCCCGCTGCTTCAGCGACAGGATCTCCGCTTCCGCCCGCTGGAGACGTGCCTTGTCCTCGAACCGGGCATGCAGGGCTTCGAGGAACAGGCCCTCATCGCCCAGCTCCAGAGCGTGGTCACTGTACAGGTCGGCCGCCCAAGCCGCGGCTTCCCCTTGCAACCCCGCGGTCACTGCCACCACCATCGCCCACTGGGACGGATACAGGTGGGCGTACCGGTCCAAGTGGCTGACTGCATGGCTCATAAACATAGCCAACAGATCAGGGTTGCCATCAAATGTAATGGGGATGGGCGGTGGACCCCAGGCAGTCCCCGGTCCCCACGGGGCCGCCGGTTGGACCACACCCTGAGCCGCAGCAACAGGGGTAGACAAGCTTTGAGCCCCAAGACCAGGCCCCTGTGGGCCTGGTGTCCTTCTTGGAGGTGCTCCCCAGGCTTCACCACCCCCTGACCCACCTGGCCACGATGGCTGGGGCTGCGGGGCTGGCACCCCGGCTACGGGATCCCCGGCCGCTAGAGCGCTCACCGTGGGCATCAGTCGGAGTCTTGGGCTGCTCAGCCGGAAACGAGTTGACTCAGAACGTCCTGACGACCCGTCCACCCATTGCCACGAAGACGGCCCCTGATAACCAGCCTCGCCAAACCGGTCCCGGAGCACGTCCATTGTATACTGGCCAGGTGCAGTTGAGTAGCTCCACTCCCCCTCGTCGTCCCCCGTGATACGCCTCTCTCTCCATCCCATGAGGGAGGGCCTGGCACTCGGGGTGCGTACTTGTCCCGTCTCCGCCTTGGTCAATGCAGGACTCTGCCACCACTCCCCCATGCCTCCTGAAGCTGTGGCCTCGTGGGCCTCCCCCAGAGGGGCCGTGGTCCGTGTCTCCTTTGGCCTGACCACTGGCTGCACCTCTAGGGCCTCTGTGACAGGCGCAGGGCCCGTAGCTCTGGCCGGAGCGTCCTCCGCCGTTTCCTGGGGAGTGTCTTGTTTGCCCTCCGCCATCCCCTCGAAACAAGGGAAAAGGCTAGGGAGCAGGAAGAGGAAATGAGTGCTGACTTACTGTCACGCCCGTCCGACGGCGTCCCAAGGAAAAAAGAGTGGGAACGCAGGAACGTGGTGCAAGCAAGGTTTTTTAATGCCTAGCCAAAACAAAGTCAGCACTGGGAGTGGTTTGCTCCCAGTGCTGTATATAGATGTGCCACGCCCCATTATCCCACCCCCAGCAGCAAGCCACCATCCGCCCTCTGTTCATAAATGTCCCTGGGTCCCGGCTACACCCTTTCCTTGAGGCAGCCACGCCCTGTTGGTCTTCTGTCCGGCCGCCCAAACGCTGCACCATGCCATCCCCTTCCTCGAAGGTTCTCGGATTGCTGCATTCCTGGCTGGGCCGTGACAAGCCTCCACCAGCCACCGGGGCCGTCTCGTGGCCTCCAACGACCAGCAGCTGCTCGCCTTCGGCGTCCGTGGCCTCCCATGGCTCGCTCCGGCTTCTGCCCACCGGCGCCTGCATTTCCGGCTGCTTGCCGGCTGACGGCTGCTCTCCCCGCGGTCCTGGGACCCCGTCGGTGAGCGTCCGGCTTCCCAGCTGTCGGCAGGACCTAGCGGCGCCCGCCCCCCCCCTGCGCTCAGCTGTGCCGGCAACGCCCACTCCGGCCCGAGCACGGTAAGCGGCAGCGAAGAGAACGGAGGGGAGGGGGAGGGCCGTACCTGTCGCCCTGTAGGCCCGTGCAGGCCTGGCCAAGGCCGGCTGTCAGTTGGGTGGCGGCGTCGGTGTCCGGGGCGATGCCGGCGGTCAGCCGGGTAGCGGCGTCGGCGTCCGGGGCGATGCCGACGGTCAGCTGGGCGTCGGCGTCTGGCTGCTGCGGGCTGTGCTGCACCCCCCCACCAGTGAGTGGCAAGCCCCGTAGGGCTTGACAATATGCAGGTTCTGAGGTTTTGCTTGATAAAAAATACAGGAAACCAGAAGTTGCCTTCAAGAGTTACGTGTTTATTCAGCTGAGTAAAGACGAGCTTCTCTAAAGAAAGAGAAAAGCTCCAAATATCGAAAAAGCCTTATTTTTATACCTTTAATTACATAAGCAATTCACCCAGCAAAGCTGACACACATTAGAGACTTCGCCCTTTAAGGCTGGCACACTGTAGATAAGAAGGAAGAAAGCAGAAGTAGCTAGTATGTTCCCTTTTGGGTGTTTCCCCCGAGACATCATATGTTCACTGTTGGGTGGTTTGGGTGTTTCCCCCAAGATACCAGCTGTCCTCGGGTGGGTTAGAATATTGGGTGTTTCCTTTGCTGTCCTTTCATGACCTTGCAATCATGGGTCTGCAAGTGGTCAGAGAGAGCAGGGGCATCTGCACATATTCACTGTCCCCTAAGTCCGGGTCAACAACCCAGGGGGCTTCCCCGTGCGAGGCTTTGTGGTAGCACACATGGGGCAGTCTCTTACATATGTCTCTGTCTCCACCTTCATCTGGGGCCACCAAAATAGGCGCTTCACCAGGTGCAAGGTTTTGAGGAACCCGAAATGGCCAGCCTGCTTGACATTGTGGCACTTCCACAGCACCTTCGGTCTTAACGCATGCGGGACGTACAGTTTGTTGCCCTTCCATGCTAACCCCTCTTCTGGGTCAGGAGTGCTTGATGCTCCAGAAGCCAGGGTTTGACCCGCCCCGCTCTTTGCAACTCCTGGACCAAATCATCTGCAGGTTTACATGCAGTTACCTGGGCTGCTAATTGTGTGTATGGAGGCATAATGGCCTGCACCACTTCCTCCCATCGGCTGTTGTACTGGGGCATGCGTGATAGAGCATCGGCCATGAAGTTCTTACCCCCCCCCCGGCACATATTTCAATCAAAACTGGAATCTTTGAAAATACTGCGCCCATCGAACCTGCTTTGGGGATAGGCGCTGTGGTGTCTGTAAGGCCTCTAGGTTCTTGTGATCCGTCCAGACCTCAAACGGCTCTTTGGCTCCTTCTAAGAAATGCCACCATGTCGATAATGCCCACCGTACAGCAAAGGCCTCCTTCTCCCATATCGCCCAAGCCTGCTCAGTTTCAGTCAGCTTTCGGGAGGTGTACGCACAGGGCTGTAGCGTTCCTTGTTCGTTCATCTGTAGCAGAACCACCCCAACTGCTACGTCACTAGCATCAGCCTGGACGACAAACGGCTGGTCAGGATTGGGGTGTTTCAGGACAGGCTCTTTTGCGAAGAGGGCCTTCAGGTCCTCAAAAGCTCATTGGCAGTCTAACGTCCATGCCAGTGGCTGACCGGGGTGTGGTTTACCCGCCACGTGTTTAGTTCTGAGCAGATAAGTCAAAGGCAGAGCCACTCCTGCAAATGAGGGGATAAACTGTCTATAGAAATTCGCAAATCCCAGAAAGCTCTGCAACTGACAGCGGGTCCGTGGTGCCTGCCACTCCAGTACGGCCCTGACTTTGGCAGGGTCAATCTCCACGCCTGCACCCGGTATACAGTACCCGAGATAGTCCAGCCGGGTTTGTTGAAACTCACACTTGGAAAGCTTCACGTATACAGTAGGTGCACCTTCAGCAGTTTTTCCAATACCTGCCAGACCAGTTGAGTCTGTTACGCCATGTTGGTTGTGTAAATCAGGTGTCAACACTGCTAATATTGAATATTCTTACTTTGACAAATTATGCTGAACTGTCTGGTACTTTTAGAGTTAATTCAGAGGAGAATGAGGGAGGAGGGAAAAGCCCACGAAAGAGGACGGAAGAGAACCTTTGCCCTTCAAACTAATTGGAGAACGTAAATCATGACAGCAGAATAAGGGAGGGGAAATGCTAGCAAAAATAACTGCTCGGTGGGTGGAAATTTCAGATCTTAGCATCCCCTTTTATCATGCCATGCTGACATTTTGTCACATGAATAAAAAAGACTTTTTAGGATAAGATGCCTGGAAGTTCTTTGAAGTGTTTCATTAGTCGGAACCATGACATCATACTAAGATCTCAAATTCTTTTCAATCGACCTGGGGTCCTGAACCCCATCCGTTGTCTCTAGGCTTGAGAGGAGCTGGTAAAGATTCAGGGAAGACAAATCCATCATGAAAAAAAGTGAGTTTGCTTCAAGACCCAGCAGTTGTTGATAACCCAGAGGAGGAAACAACAGACAGCATGCTGTGGGAAGATGAATTCTGGCAGATCTCCCAGCTGGGAGCAAAGACAAGTTTTCGTCTTACCATGTCTCGATTGCTTACCGGACGATGAGTTCGAAACCCACTCAGTGACCTTTCTAAAGTTTGGGGTCTACACTTTTCGTCTTTAGCTAAGGACGTCTCTCTTCGGATGTCGGGGAGGGAACATCTAGTCTAGGACCAAGGGGGCCGGTCCTTGACGTCAGGACTTCTGTCTCCCTTAGGGTCTCTGAGGCCTCTGCAGCAATGGGCAGATTGGCACCCCTCACAGGTAGATGATCAGCAGCAGCTGAGCATGCCACAGCTAATAGAGGCCTTGCAACAGCTTGGGGTGGTGCAGAAGCTAGGAGATCAGCAGCTGGTGGGAGACTGACCACAGCAGGGAAATTGGCCACAGCCCCCGAACGTGCAACCCCTGGGCATGAATCTGCAGCCAGGGTGGGGCCAGCAGCAACAGCCACAGCGGGGGCCCCAACAGCCTATGATTGCACCACTTTTCAGAGCAACCTTCGATGGGGACACAGAGAAGCTGGGTTTTTTCCTCAACCAAGTGCACTCTCATTTGAATTGCTGGGCCTATCTCTACCCGGACCTGGGGGCCATGGTCGATGTCATTGCGTCCAACCTAGAGGGAGAAGCATCTGAATGGCTGAACTATTTATGTAATGAGCAAGCCCCCAAATTGGAAGACCCCCAACTCTTCCTCCTAGGGCTGAGGGAAAGATTTGAGGACCCATCTATTGGTCTTAAAGCAAGAGAACAAATCCACAAAATAAAACAAGCCGGCAGGCCTGCCCTGGAGTATGTGCGGGAATTTCGCAAGATAGCAGGCCGAATAGAGGGGTGGCCAGAGCAGTCCCTAATCCATCACTTCATTGAGGGATTAGACGATCACCTCTCTCAGGCATGCATCTATCGAGCCATACCTGATCAGCTGCACGAATGGTACCAGGCAGCAGTGAAGCTAGACGTTCAGCTCGCCCGCTATAAGAAGCCTCCCCCACACGAATCCGAGCAGCAACCAGAGCTACCCGGACAGCAATCACCCCCACGAAAGCCTTCAACTACTGCAATGGCTGAGAGACCCAGACCACCTGCAGGCCCATCACTTAAGTGTTTCCAGTGCAGACAGGAGGGACAGCGAGCAGCAAACTGTCCAGTCCCCTATCCCCGATTACAGAGCAGACCGGAACCAGCGGCGAGAAGGAAACCTGCCCAGCGGCTGACGACAGAGAAATCCAACCGGGTCACACAGGAACCTGTTGCCCAGATTACACGCCACACGCAGGAGAACGCCGAGACTCCGGGTGGACCCACCCCTGCTCTACCCTCCTTTGACAGCAACAATGAAGGAGAGAACGACCCGATGGTAAGTCGACAAATCCCGCCTTTTTCACTGGCTGCCAAACTTATAATCCCTAAGTCTGGGGCACAAATGGACTTAAATGTGCTAATTGATTCTGGATGCACCCGCTGCATTATTAGTCTGCCGTTTGCCATGAAAATGGGCATACGGGCAAAACAGCTTTCCAAACCTGTGAGGTTTGAGAAAGCCGATGGCTCCCTGATGGGAGGGACTCTTGTCACACAAGTAACTGAGCCCTTACGCCTAGAAATAGGTGCGCACTGGGAGTTTATTCGCTTCCTAGTGGCTCCAAAAATGACTGAGACTGTGATCCTAGGGCTAGCCTGGTTGGACAAATGGAAGCCGTTTATCTGGTGGGAGAAAGGAATGAGAACTGTGAGGCTACCTATAGGGCCTAAACCTCCCGTTGATTCGACCGATGTTGCGGGACACCTTAGGCCACCCAATGAGCGAGCGCACATGGCTGCCTCACTGCTGCCAAGCGAACCACTCATCCCCAATGAATACCGGGACCTGGCGGAGGCTTTTAGTGAAAAAGAATGTGATGCCCTGCCCCCTCACAGACCCAATGACTGCTCTATTGAACTGGTGCCAGGAGCCAAACTCCCACGCCCGAGAATGTATGCTATGTCCCCCCTCGAAATGGAGGAGATGCAATGATACGTGAACAAAAACCTAGTGAGGGGGTTCATCGAACGGGCCAAATCTACCGTGGGAGCCCCTGTGTTGTTCAAAGAGAAAAAAGATGGGTCTCTCCATCTCTGCGTAGACTATAAGGGTCTCAACGCTGTGAGTGTGGAAAATAAATACCCACTCCCCCTCCTAAAGGACTTATTAACCCATCTGGCTAAGGGGAGTGTCTTCAGTAAATTAGACCTGAGAGAGGCATATTACCGGGTGAGAATAAAAGAGGGAGACGAGTGGAAAACTGCCTTCAACTGTCCTATGGGGAGCTATCAGTTCAAAGTCATGCCATTTGGACTACAGGGGCCCCCAGCCGTATTTATGCAGTTGATTAATGAGGTCCTACATGATCACTTGTACAAAGGGGTTTTGGTGTATCTTGATGATATCCTGATATACAGCACGAATATGACTGATCACATAAAGCTGGTGAGAGAAGTGTTAAATAAACTATTGAATGCCAAGCTTTATGCCAAATTGTCGAAATGTGAATTTCACCAAACCCAATTAGACTACCTTGGCTACAGAATTTCCAATGAGGGCATTGAAATGGATCCAGCCAAGGTGAAAGCTATAATCGAATGGCAGCCCCCAAAGACTCGTAAACAGCTCCAGAGCTTTCTGGGGTTTGCCAACTTTTATCGTCAATTCATCCCCTCTTTTGCTGAGATTGCCCTACCCCTTACAGAACTACTCAAAACAGGCAAAGGAGGAGGGAAGCCATGACCAGGCCAACCACTAGCATGGACGATGAGCTGTCAAACAGCTTTTGAGAATTTAAAGAGACTATTTGCTGCTGAACCAGTCCTAAAGCACCCCTGCCCAGGGGAGCCCTTTGTGATTCAAGCCAATGCCAGCGATGTGTCAGTTGGAGCTGTGTTACTGCAAAAGAACAAAAGTGGGGTCTTGGAACCCTGCGCCTACACCTCTAAGAAATTTACTGAAAGCGAGCGGAGATGGGCAATCTGGGAGAAAGAGGCCTTCGAGATTAGGTGGGCGCTATTAAACTGGCGACACTATCTAGAAGGGAGCAAGGTGCCATTTGAGGTATGGACAGATCACAAAAATCTAGAAGCACTGAAAACTCCCCACAAATTGTCCCCAAAGCAAGTGCGGTGGGCACAGTACTTTAACCGCTTCAACTTCACTCTAAAGTACATACCAGGAGGAAAGAACTTCCTAGCTGATGCGCTATCCCGGTTACCCCAATACAAAAGCGAACGGGAGGAGGTTAACGAGGCAATTATCCCCAATCCACAAATTACTGCTCAACTTATGCCTCGCAAGGTCCCCAATCCTGATGACCCTGGGGTAAAGAAAATAAAACGAGAACTCCTCACCGATCAATGGTTCAAAGATAATCAAACCTCCCTAACATGCAGGGATGGCTTGGCTTACAAAGGGGGGAAACTATATTTGCCAGAAGCCCTCCGTCTTAATGCTCTCAAACACAGCCATGATGTAAAACAGGCTGGACACTTTGGATATTTGAAAACCCTACACCTCACCCGCCGGCAATTTTGGTGGCCGGGGCTGAAAAGGGATGTGGAAAACTATGTAAAAAGTTGTACTGTATNCTCGCCTACATCGTCCATATAGGACGACTCGGGAACTCAACTCCTACCCCGGGCAGCTCACCTATCCCCTTATGCCCAGGGGAAAGGTATCAAGCCGTTTGACAGCTGATGCTGGCTGTCAAACCGGCTTTTACGCAAAACAGGCGGGAGGCAGCAAACAGCTGCGACCGACGAAATCGCCTGCCACCGGAAGTCTCCCGTGCCGTGCCGACATTCTGTCACATGAATAAAAAAGACTTTTTAGGATAAGATTCCTGGAAGTTCTTTGAAGTGTTTCATTAGTCGGAACCATGACATCAGGATGTCGTCCAGGTACACAAGAAGCCCACGGTACAAATGCTCATGCAACATATTATTAATCAGTTGCATGAACACCACGGGGGCTCCCTGTAACCCAAACGGCATCACCCGAAATTGATAACTCCCCAACAGGCAATTAAATGCTCTTTTCCATTCATCCCCCCATTTCACACGGACCCTATAATATGCCTCCCATAAGTCCAATTTGGTAAAAAACCCTACCCTTCACCAGATGAGCCAGTTGCTCCCAGCGCTGACTTTCTGTCAGAGGTCCTAACCACAGACCTGAGCCCAACAGAAAACAGGACATTGGGTTCAAAGGAAGCCTGGTTTATTTGGGTACACTCTGGCTTGCGAGCTCAAAGCAAATGCAAACAAAGTCAGTGCTGGGAGCAATTGCCTCCCAGCATGCTAAATAGACGGATCTCGCCTGGGCCCGCCCCCACCCACCTAACCAGCATCCGGAATGATGATCGTGAGCGCCCAGCTCACAGCAGCAGTCCTCTGCCCTCAGCAATCAGCCTGACTTGGGCTCTGGTCCATGGCAGCAAGACAGCAGGGTAAGCAAGGGCCAGTTTCAAATTCCCCGCCGTTTCTCTGCGCCAATCAGCTGTTCAGTGGAGCGCCAAACAGCTGAGCTGGCAAACCCGGAAGATCGACCGGCAGCCATCCTCCAGCATGACGGCCTGGCAGCTGCCGGCTCCCGGCCATCCGACCACAATTGCCTCCCAGCTGCGCTCCAAACGGCCGCCGGTCATTACACAGGTACAGGGGGAGGGCTGTCGCTGCCGCTGCCTCCAGCCGCTGCCTCCAGCTGCCGCCGTTGCTCCGGTTGTGCCTGTGACCCCTCCCCCCTCCTGTTAGTGGCAAGCCCGCAGAGGCTTGACATAACATCTGCAATATTAACCTTAATGTCTTTTCAAACCCTGCCTGCAAGCTACCTCCCCATTCCACTTCTCCATTTCTTATCCTCCATTCTCCATTCCTATGTCAGACCAAAAATGCCTCTTCTGGGAGAGTCACCCACAAAGGGGGGAGAGGACCCTTTTCTCATAACTTTCAGCCCTGCATAGATAACTCTGCAACCTTTGGAAGCAGAGCACACTGACTCAGATGCTGCTTCCAGAGGAGACTGTCCATTCATTTGAGCCAGGGAATTGGGTTTGGATCCAGCCATCCACTAGAAAGTCACCATACAACCAGAGTGGAACAGATCTTCCCAAGTCCTACATCACCCAGATGCCAGTGAAAGCTGCAGAGAAAGGAAGGACTCCTGGATCCATTGGCCCCCACATGAAGCCTCACAACTGGAAAGACTATGGGGGGAGGACAGAAACTCATTGTAAGGTTTTCTTTCTTGCCTCATTTATGTTGTGATTAAGTAGTCAAATAGATTCATGGAGGGATTTGGGAATGGTTGACATAGCAAGTCCTGAACACCTTGGACTTCTGTCTGGTGGGAGGGAAATTTGTCTAGGATGTTTGTATTGCCTGTCTTATAGAAGTAGCTACACACACACACACTCCATTCAGAATCACACTGAGGCTATCCCCTTCACCTACCTCCATTTAAAGCTCCCCAGGCTGGTTCTTGCTCTGTGGCACTAAGGCCTATGCATGCATACCATTCTGCCAATTTCATGGGGGAGGGGCATTCCCTCACTGAGATGGTAGCAGAAAAGAGATCTCCAAACCCAAGCCCTGAATATGTTGCACTGGTGGTGTCAAGCCCCTGCAGGGCTTGACACTAACTGGGAGGGGGGTCTCGTGGGCGACCTGAGTGACTGAGTGGCGGGAGAGGCAGTTAACCGATGAGGATGAAGGGGAGTGGAGCTACTCCACAGCGCTGGGACATTACACGATGGATGTGTTGCGGGAACAGTTCAGAGAGGCCGGATTCCAGGATCCCCCTGTGTGGCTGCATTGGGAGGTTGGAGCTGAGGTGGCGGCCTGGCAGTGAACAGGACCTCAGCCAGCCCAGACATCACATACCCGGTTCCGGTTGGCTAGCCCGAAACTCAGGTTGGATGCCGGTCCCAGTCATATACACGACACCCCGCAGGTGAGAGCCCCAAAACAGAGTGCATCCCTTGCTGCCTCAGCAGGACAACCGCAGGCTGCGTGGGAAGGAAGTTCAATCCTGGGTCCAGGTGGGGGGCCCGCCAGGGGCCCGGTTCCAGTGGCCTGTTCATCAGCTCAATGGGGTACCAGTGCTAGGGACCAGAACCCTCAGCAGGCCAGTGATGCCCTGTAGGGCCCTGGGTGGCCCATGGGGTTTTGGCCCCAGAGCATGTCCTGGGGTCCTCCACCGTTGCAGGCAACGTTTGACGGGAATCCAGACTGTCTGGCACTGTTTCTAAGCCAGGTCATCAGCCACCTGGACCAATACGCCCAATTCTACCCTTCCCAATGGGCTATGGTGGTGGCAGTGACTGCGGTGCTGCAGAGTGAAGCTGCGGAGTGGGTGGCAGACCTGCACAGTGACCACGCTAGGGAGTTGGGGGATGCAGGTCTCTTTCTGGAAGCTCTACGTGCCCATTTCGAAGACATGTCCCATGTCCAACGAGTGGAAGGAGAGTTGATGGCGATGAAGCAACGGGGCCGGTCGGCAGTCGAGTATGGGCAGGAATTCCGCCAAGTAGCTGGCAGGTTGTGGACCTGGCCGGAATGCCTGCTGATCCACCAGTTCCAGGCGGGCTTGGACCGTGACCTGCGCCAAGCTTGCATATACCGCGGTATCCCAAGCAGGCTACACGACTGGTTCCAGGCAGTGGTTGACCTGGATGCAGGACTGTGTGAGTTTTGTCCCAAGGGGGATGGGGCCTCAGGCCCTCGAAGACCTGTGGAGAAGACGAGGGGCGAAGGCCGGGTAACCCCGGTCCCGGTTGTGGGTCCTACCGCTGGTACTACTTGCCCTTTGCTCCGGTGCTTCAGGTGCAATCATCCAGGACACCAGGTAGCCGAGTGTCCAGTTCCTGTTCCTCAAGTGAAAGCAGGGACTCCTGGAAAATGGGGAACCACACCCAGGAAAACCCCAAAGAAATGGAGAGCCGTGCACCAGGTGGAGACTCCTGCTCTCCGTGGTAGCCCTAAGGAGGATGAGGCGACAACAGCGACAAGGTACCAGCTGGTCGTGTATGATAGCGAGGACGACGCAGTGAAGGATCCGAAGGTGAGTGAACCCATACATCCCTTTGTGATCCCCATTGCTCTAATGGGGCCACAAACAGGTCATAGGGGGTATTATAGGGCCCTGATCGATTCCGGTTGCACCCGGTGTCTCTTCAGTAGGACCGTAGTCGCTGAGTTGGGGATACGGGTAAGGGAACTAACTAATCCCGTGAATTTTGAGCAGGTTGATGGCTTCCTGTTGGGAGGGGCCCCTGCAACCCATGTCACAGAGCCGGTATGGCTGGATATGGGGGCCCATTGGGAGGTACTCCGGTTCATAGTAGTACCAACTATGACCGAGGCCGTTATTCTTGGATTAGCATGGTTGGATAAGTGGGGCCCTACAATCTGGTGGGAGGGTGGTTACAGGAAGCTACGGGTAGGAATTGGTCCTCAGCCACCTCCTCATGAGCAGGCTCAGAAAGGTGTTGAGAGCAAGGGGGAGGGGGAGCCTGGAGAGGGGAGAGCGGTGTCCAGACCCCCTTTTCCTTCGGTGTATTCTGATCTTGCTGAGGTTTTTAGTGAATGGGAGTGCAATGTTTTACCCCCATATTGTCCTACCGATTGCGCAATTGAAATCATACCGAGTGCTAAACTCCCAAAGCCTAAGATGTACGTGATGATGCCCAAGGAGATGGAGGAGTTGCAGAGCTACATCGAAAAGAACCTGGCTCGGGGGTTTCTACAGCCTGCATGGTCACGGGTCATGGCTCCCACCCTAATTAAGGAGAAGAAAGATGAGACCCTATACCTGTCTGGATTTTCATGGCATCAATGGTGTGTGTGTAGAAAACATGTACCCCCTGCCACTGATGAAAGACATGTTAGCCCACCTGGCGAAGGGTAGGGTTTTCACCAAATTAGACTTACGAGAGGCATATTATAGGGTTCGTGTGAAACATGGTGATGAGTGGAAAACAGAGTTTAACTGCCCGTTGGGGAGTTACCAATTCCAGGTAATGCCATTCGGGTTACAGGGAGCCCCTGCAGTGTTCATGCAACTGATTAATGAGGTATTGCATGAGCATTTATACCATGGGGTTTTCGTGTACCTAGACGACATTCTGATTTACACAACCAACATGGCGGAACACACTCAACTGGTCCGGCAGGTATTGGAAAAACTGCTGAAGGCGCACCTATACATGAAGCTTTCTAAGTGTGAGTTTCAGCAAACCTGGCTGGACTATCTATTGACAAAGTTATTTGTATCACAGGTTTACCTCCTGCATGGGGTGCCCCGGCAGATAATATTGGACTGGGGGGTGCAATTTATCACAAACATTTGGAGGGAATTTGCCCAATTAATTGGGTCATCTCAGGGGCTTAGCTCAGCCTTCCACCCAAGTACCAATGGGGTGGCTGAATGAGCGAATGTGATGGTTGAACAGTACCTGCGATGTTACATCTTATACCAGCAGACGAACTGGGCTGAATTATTGCCGTTTGCTGAAGTGGCGTATAATAATGCAGTTCATAGTAGCACTGAATTCACCCCTTTCCAGGTGGTCCATGGTGTGGATTTTGTACTGATTCCCGAGTGCCCTCAAGGGGTCCTTTCCCCATACCAACCCGAAGAGTGGATAGACCGCATATGGGGGGTCTGGGGGACTGTAAAAATGGCATTAACAAAAGCAGCAGAGGCCTATAAAGCTCAAGCTGATAAGAAACGGGCTCCCCACAAGCCATTTCGGGTGGGGGATACAGTGTATCTGTCCACTAAATACTTACGCCTGAAAGTGCCTTGTAAAAAGCTAGGCCCAATGTTCATGGGACCATTCCCGATAGTGATCAACCCAGTCACTGTGGAACTGAAACTGCGCTGTCTCTTGGGTCGGGTGGACCTGGTGTTCCATAGCAGCTTGCTAAAGCCAGTGGAAGGGTCCTCCTTGAGGCCCGTTACATGGTTGCTGGGTCCTATCATGGGGGATCATTATGAAATTGACGAAGTGTTGGATTCTTGAATCCACTGGGGTTGGTTACAAAACCTGGTACGTTGGAAGGGATACCCTTCCACGGATGCATCCTGGGTGGGGGAGAAAGATATGAAAGCCCCCCAATTGCTTAAACTGTTCCATCGAGGGCATCCTGTGGGACTTGCCACTAACTGGGGGGGGGTCTCATGGACGACCGGAGCAACGGCGGCAGCTGGAGGCAGCAGCAATAGCCTGCGGTGAGCTGGCAGCAATTCCTCTGATGGCCGGGAGCTGGACACCGCCAGGAGCTCAGCTGGGAGGTGGTAGTCCTCGAGAGCTCAGCTGGGAGCCGGCTGCTGCCTGACCGACATGCTGGAGAATGGCTGCTGGCCAGGACTTCCGGGTTTGCTGGCTCAGCTGTTTGGCAGTCCACTGCACAGCTGATTGGCGAGGAAACCAGTGGGGAATTTGAAACGGCTACCAGTCTGCAATTGCTGCTACGGAACTGAGCCCAGACCAGGCTGCTTGCTGGAGGCAGAGGACTGCTGCTGTGAGCTGGGTGCTCATGATCGTCGCTCTGGATGCTGGTTAGGTGGGCAGGGGGCGGGTCTGGGCAAGATCCGTCTATTTAGCACACTGGGAGGCAGTAGCTCCCAGCGCTGACTTTGTTTTGTGATTGTTTCGCGCTTCATAAGCCAAAGTGTACCTCAATAAACCAGGTTTCCCTTAATACCAATGTATCTGTTTTCTGTTGGGCTCAGGTCTGGGTTTGGGACCTTTGACAGGTGGTCTCATTAGTGGGAGTCGTAGGGCTCACTGTGTGCAATTTAAGAAATATTAATAGCCTGGCTTGCACACTGGCTAACCTCAATTTGACACCACAAACTCTGGATGCACTAAACTAAGAGATAAGGCAGGTTCAGGAAGCAACCCTTGAAAATGGGCAGCCAGTAATTACTTACTAAAGCAAAACATGGCTGTGAAGAATTTTGGGGCATGTGCAAACCTGACTGAAAGCTCACAGAAAGTGACATCAAACATCTAAAAAGAATTGGCACAGAATATTAAACACTATAAATTTATTTTCCACCTAACAAAACTTTTGCTCTGGCTTCTAGACCTTCATGGGTTGAAAGCTCCCCTTTTGGGGAGTCACTGCAGGGATCCTTTTCTGCTACCACTATCAGTGCCTTCCCCTTTGCATTAACAATTTGAGAACATGCTTTCTTGCATCCTGGAAAAAAAATAAAAGCACCCATCAAGTCTCCCTGATCAGATCAATTCTTATTCTTGAGCCAGTAAAAGTGTGTCAGCCCCACTTATATGGCTCAAAGGGGGGATTGTAGAAAGTCAGCACCCACCCACCCTCCTAGAGAAGGAAATATTTTGGGGGATATTTAAAAAAGGCAGAATATTATATTTTCCCAAAGGAATAATGGAGAAAAAATCTTAAAAGGCAGAAACCAGCCCCTGCCCCAAGCAGAAACTCAGGAGGCCAGCTTTTAGAAATGGAGATTTGGTAATCCATTCAGGAAGACTGAGGGCAGGAAGGCTGGAGCTGAGGGGATTAGAAAAACAAAGACTCCAAGGGCAGGAAGATTAACCCACCACCATTAGAATAGCAGAAGGCACAAGGCTCACTACATTGCACAACCCCCTGGAGCATCTCAAACAGAACCCTATAAAGATCCACCCACTCTCAACTCCATTGGTCAGCTGTCCCAGAACCACATGCTGCTGGTGGTTGTACTCATCAATAAACTGGAACCTTCTTTCAAAGCAGCCTCCATTTTTATTTCCAGCATCTTAGCTCCAGTTTATTTACTCCCAGCTTGGAACTGGACCTGATGATTTTTCTTTCTACAATACATTTTAGGGGTGAGGGGCGGGAAATCGGAAGAAGCTGATTGTGGAGACATTTTGAGCAAGTGAGATAGGGGTTTATTTGTAAAACAAAGCTGCCAAGAATTCCTTTGTTAAGAAGACAGAATCTTGAGACAATCAAGCCTGCACACTTGATTAGGATGGAATATTTGTAGCTCTTCACTTCCTGATTCCTAGATGAACTTTTTTTAGGTGAGGTCTTTTCATTGTTCTCACTGTGATAGAATTAAAAGGCTGTCTTGGCAGTACAAACATAGCCATGCTTGGGTTATGCATTAGCCTGTGGCTGTTCTAGTTTACATATGTAAGTGTTTGTGTGGGGGAGCAAGGACAGCAGAGGGAAATGGGAAAAGAGTTTGCAACAGGATGGGGAAAGGAAATGAGAAGCAAAGAAAAAGGTGGGGTGGGGAGTTTGGAGACTTTGTAACTTTATTATTTTCCATCACCTTCCAATGGGAAAAATATAGTAGATGAGCAGTGAATTTTTGTGTATGTTTTAGAGCCAAATTAGTTTTAGAATTAATATAAATCCTGACCTCTGGTTTAGTCATCCAGTGAAGTCATCTCCCCTTCTTTCTAAATTATTTGAGTGCATTTGTATTCACTGGTCAAAAAATGGCACTTGGGCAGTGGTGGGATTCAAATATGTGAACAACTGGTTCTCTGTGTGGATGCCACTTCCGGAAGTCCATTCTGGGCCTGGGCAACAAAAAATTAGCTACTGGTTCTGCCAAAGTGGTGCAAACCAGCTGAATCCTACCAGTGCACTCGGGGAAACCTTTCTTATTAATAAAGTTGACATGTGAACATTATGAAGATTGTTTGTTTTTAGTTTAGCATATTTGCAGACCCCAGGTTTTATCTATTACTGTGGCTTATCGTAGTCTGTAAATCAACTGTGACCTATTATTAAAAAGAATGATAAAACATGGTGTAATGCAGTGTATGAACCCATTCCCTTGTTAAATTTACTGTAGATGTATCTGCAAATGGTTTGGCATAACTTGCAAATTGTTGGGCTGTAGTTTCACAATACATTGTGATTAACTTAAACATGGTTTTCTCAGTTAAACCAATTTTCTAAGTTTATATAACATACTGAGCCATGAAATAACCACATAGGCTGGGTTTACCCCACGCATTAGGCTAAAATGTCATGGAGTCATTTTTATTTCCATGTGTCATGCAAACAATAGCAAATGTACTACAAATGTACAACCCATTTTTAACCCTAAAGGAAGCCGTGGTGAGGCCCCTCCTCAAGAAGCCTTCCCTGGATCCAGACGAGTTGGCCAATTATCGCCCGGTCTCCAACCTTCGCTTTACGGCGAAGGTTGTTGAGAGTGTGGTTGCATGGCAGTTCCTGCGGCACCTGGAGGAAGCAGACTATCTAGACCCATACCAGTCGGGCTTCAGGCCGGGACAC
>NW_015388954.1:19818-82870 GCF_001527695.2 Protobothrops mucrosquamatus
GGGCCTGACCTAGGGTGAATTTTAAATAGGGATAATTTTTAATGATTTTAAATAGTCACAGCCACTAATATTTGGATTTTAATTGGTTTTTAGAAGGGGTAATTTTGTATATTGTTTTAACATGCTGTGAGCCGCCCTGAGTCCCATGGGGAGAAGGGCGGCATATAAATTTTGTAAAATAAATAAATAAATAAATAAACACTCTCAGGTGAATTTTCTCTGAAATGTGCATGGAATTACAGCCTGTTTTTAATTAAAGTAGCAAATTCAAACCAAACTAATACAGTACTCTATTTTTTAGAAATGGACTATTCCCTAAGAATAGACAGACTGTACCATAACTATACCATAGCTAGACCATACATGGACCATGGACTATGCTGAGGAGGGGAGATTTTTTCCGTCCCAAGAATCTTCACAGTCTTCGCTCATGGACAAGACATATTGCATAAAAGTGAAATTAACATCCAAAGTAGATGCTATTGTCTTTTCAAAACCATACAGTAAGAGACTCCTTTGCACCCCAAATACTATTATGGTGGCAAATGTTATGTGGACTAAATCTACTTCACCAGAGTTTTCCTGTTTGGGAATTTAATACAGTAGTCTCTTGTTCATTGCCCCACAATAAAATTAATGCAGCAGTTAGATTTTGATAAGAACAAGATAATTCTTTGTGATAGTGGGTCATGTGGCCCCAACCCCAATGTATGGTTCCTTTTACTGTGAGACAAAGCCAATACTTATTTAGCCGCTGTTTATTGTTAACCATAATCAAAAGCAAACCATAAAGCATGGTTTAAAATTTTATTGGCTGGATTCATAAAAACATTAAGCCAAAGCCAAACAAAGCATGCAAAAATAGTCTACTTTCATGACATAACCCTATTGTCAATGCTGCTAATATTGAATATTCTTGCTTTGACAAAATATGCAGAACTGTCTGGCACTTTTAGAGTTAACTTAGATGAGAATGGGAGGGGGGAGAAAGAATGTAGAGAGAGAATAATTTGCGCTGGCTTCAGAAGGAAGTGAACCTTTGCCCCCCAGGCTGGTTGGAGAACGTGACTCATGACAGCAAAAGAGGGAGGGAAAATGCTAGCAAAAATAACTGCTCTGGGGTGGAGACTCCAGATCTTGGCACCCATCCATGATGTGCCGACAATCTGTTACACTGTTAATAAAGGCTTTTAAGAAAAACAATGCTTGGAAGTTCTTTGAAGTGTCTCGTTAGTCGGAACCTTGACACCTATTTTCTGATCCACATGATAGACTGAAATATAACTTTATTACACAGGCTAGGTTTGCATAACATGCTACAGCCACAAATGTTTCAATGGAAATAATGTTCTCTACCCTTCTGTAATCCATCAGCCCAATAGCCAAGCCAAGATGCCGTATTTACCATGCTTCCCACCAAACAGATCTGGGTAGAATACAGATTCAAGTAATTCTTGTCTGCATACTTGATTAGGATGGAATATTTGTGGCTCCTAATCAAGTGTGCAGACATGACAAAAAGGACAAGTATAAAAAATGGAAAGAGGGATGCATAACTAAGGCAGAATATTGGCATATACAATAGCCCAAATCTGCAAAGATGAAGTCAGAAAAGCTAAGGCTTGGAATGAACTAAGACTTGCAACAAATGTCAAAAATAACAAAAAAAAAGGTTAACATGTAAAAAAAAAGTCAAGGAAACAATTAGTCCACTAATGGGAGAAGATGGCAAGGAAGTGATGGGCAGCAAGGAGAAAGCAGAGCTGCTTAATTCATTCTTTGCACCTGTCTTCACACAAAAGGAAAAAAATAGCCCAACCATCCAAAGCAGAACTGTAAAAGACAGACTAGGAATACAAGTTAACATAGGCAAGAAAAGGGTAAGACAACACCTGTCCACCCTAGATGAATTCAAATCACCAGGACCAAATAGATTACAACCCAGAGCTCTGAAAGGAGCTGGAAGACATGATCTTGGAACCACTGATCCATATCTTTCAAAGATCCTGGAGCACCAGGGAAATACCAGAGGACTGAGAGTTGATGTGGTTCCCATCTTCAAAAAACAGGAAAAATAGATCCAGGAAACTACAGACCACTCCATCACTGGAGGTTTCTAAGAAGAGATTGGACAGCCATTTGTCTAAAATAGTATAGGGTCTCCTGCTTGAGCAGAGGGTTGGACTAGAAGACCTCCAAGGTCCCTTCCAATTCTGTTATTCTGTCTTTCTTCTTCAGATAAGGAAGGGCTTGAAGAATCAAAGCATCTGTCTTCGCCTCTTGAGTCTACTGTACCCTGATGTGAGTTGAATTCCTCTGCCATATCTGGAAAATTGTCTGCACTAAAAAGGTTCAATGCTTTCAGTTGTTTTACTACCAGGTTTCCCTGAAAATAAGACCTATCCCAAAAATAAGCCCTAGCTTGTTTTTTAGGCATGTGCCTAATATAAGCCCTACCCCCAAAATAAGCCCTAGCTTTGGGGCGAGGTGCACACGTAAAAATCAAGCTAGGGCAGGGGTGGGGGGGTTGCCCCATGCGCCCTGCACCCATTTACCTTAGGACCGCTGCAGCCAGGACTCCGACGCCCCAACACCTGTCACGCTGCTTCCCGAGTTCCTCTGCGGCCACTTGCAGCTGTTTGCAGCCAGACACCATGTGGCACATTGCACCAGTGCTGCCACTTGTGGCAGGATGCCATGTGGCGCTTCATACCGGTGCCGCCACTCATGGCAGGACGCCATGTGGCTCATCGTGCCGGTGCCACTGCTCGTGGCAGGAGGCTGCACAGCGCATCACACTGGTGCCACCACTCATGCATGCCACAGCACGACATGTCATGCAGCCTCCTGCCGCAAGCAGCGGCACCAGTGTAACGAGCCATGCAGCCTCCTGCCGTGAGCGGCAGCATTGGCATGAGCCATGCAACCTCCTGCCACGAGCGGCGGCATCAGCACGAAGTGCCACTTGGTGTCCTGCCGTGAATGGTGGCACCGGCACAATGTGCCACATGGTGTCCGGCCGTGAGTGGCCACAAGCAGCTGCAGAAAAACTTGGGCAGTGGTATGATAGGTGTTGGGGCATGGGAGGCCTGGCTATGATGGTCCTAAGGTAAGCGGGTAAGACATCCCCCGCAAATAAGACCTGGTGCCTCATTTGGAGGCAAAAAGAATATAAGAGTGGGTCTTATTTTTGGGAAAACACGGTAATGAGCTGTGGTGGTGCAGTGGTTAGAATGCAGTATTGCAGGCTAACTCTGCTCACATTGCCAGGAGTTCGATTCCTTTGATCCTGATGTGCTCAAGGTTGACTCAGTCTTCCATCCTTCCAAGGTCAGTAAAATGAGGACCCAGATTGTTGGGGGCAATATGTTGACTCTGTAAACCACTTAGAGAGGGCTGTAAAGCACTGTGAAGTGGTATATAAGTCTTATTGCTATTGCTATTGCTAATGCCTAGAAGGAACTCAAAGCAAACTGGCCAAATGAGAAGCCATTCCTCCTGAGAGTGCCTGAGCTTTTCCTGCCCAAGTGTCACAATGGTAGAAGTGGGTCAAGATATTTCTGGAGCATTCCCTTTGCTTCTAACTATTAAGGGGCTCTGGAGTGTTTTTCCTGATTTAAACAACAAAGAGCCTTAATAAAGAAGCTCAGGGCCTTATCTCTCTGAACTATTGTTCTGCAAGTCTTATGTTAGAATGCAATAAAAGATTTAGTTCCTAAACTGAACTTGAACTCTATGAATGCAGATTTTGTGGGCTGTAATATCAAACCTGTTCTCTGTCAATCCAGCAGAATGATATCACTGGAGATTTTTAAGAAGAGACTAGAGAGTCACTTGTCTGAGATTGTATAGGTTCTCTTGCTTGAGCAGGGGACTGGACTAGAACAGTGTTTCTCAACCTTGACAATTTTAAGGCATGTGGACTTCAACTCCCAGAATTCCACAGCCAGCAATGCTGGCTGTGGAATTCTGGGAGTTGAAGTCCACATGCCTTAAAATTGTCAAGGTTGAGAAACACTGGACTAGAAGACCTCCAAGGTTCTGTTCTATTCTATTCTATTCTATTCTATTCTATTCTGTTCTATTCTATTCTTTTCTATTCTATTCTATTCTATTCTATTCTATTCTATTCTATTCTATTCTATTCTATTCTATTCTATTCTATTCTATTCTATTCTATTCTATTCTATTCACCTTTTAAACAGCTATAATGACTTTAAAATAGGGCAAACTGGAGAACTTTCCAGATAAAACAGTTTTGTCCAATCTGTTTTAAATATACACATTTAGTCACCCTTCAAGATATGTTGGCCTAAGACATGATGTTGAGGTAGTCAAAGATTCAGTATATAGTATTGCTCCTGGTCTACTTCTTTTTAGCATGTAGGGCTTAGATAATGGGTGTCAAACTCACCATGTCACGTGACATGTCGTAACATATCGTGACTTTTTTTGCATTGCCGGAGCTGGTGTGGGTGTGGCCTCTGTATGATGCAACCGGCCTGTGGGCCGGCAGTTTGACACCCCTGGCTTAGATTCACACACACTATTAATCCACATTTTGTTGTGTAATCTACAACAGATTCAGGCAACATGCCAAAGTATAATAAGGCTTCATTTTGATTAATGTGTCAGGTGAACCCAGTCAGGGTTTGTTTTTCTGTTGCCTTTTGTGTTGCTTTAGCAAAACCTTGGAAAGAACAGCTGATAGACTTTCTAATTATTTTAGGTCAGATTTCCCCAACCTGTTGCTCTTTAGATTTGTTGGGATTTAAGTTTGCAGAATTTCTGACTAGAGATTTTGGCAACTGAGGGTGATGATTGTTTATTCTGGGGGTTATATACTCTTCCCAGCACATCCCAAGGGCACTACCTTGGGGAAAGCTGGTTTAGGTTTTAGTCTTTAACCTCCACCCAAAGCTTTTTAAATTGTGCCATGGTTTGGCTAAGCACTTCTTTCCAACCTAAAGATTTCTGGTGCTTGAGCAAAAAAGAGGTACTGTTCCTTGGACACATTACTGTCTTTTGGGCATTGATTGGGCATTGATTTTACATGCATAGCCCAGTTGCACCAAGGTCACAAAATGTTTGTCTTGTTTGGATTTGAAGCTCCAAACTCTTTGTGAGTACCCAATTAGAATGAATCTGAGGGCAACCAGACAGGATGCAGGAGTGAAATGAACAGAAACTTGGTTGGGGAGGATGACAATGTTTTCCCTGTGCCCTTTTCACACAATGGCCTGCCATTCTTCAGGGTTCAGGCTCAGCTCCTTTTACTCTGTGTGCCAGAGGCATTTCCAAAGGATTGTTGCCCTAGAAACTTGGTTTCAATCTCCTATGTTTCAAGAAGCTTGGTTTAGCAATCCCCTGTCTGAATTACAGTTACACAGTTTGGCACTTTCAAATTTACTCCCATTACTTGGGCCAAAGAAAGGCATTTTTCTCCTTTAGAAATGAATTGGCTTAATTAGTAAGTAGATTAATGCCAATGGCAGGTGAGTTGGTTTCCAGCAGAGTTTCATCAGAGAGGATTAATAGGAGTCAGGTTTGGATTAGTTCCCACAACTGGCTGCCAGCCATTTTTCATCAACAAATCAACCCAGAAACAAATGCACTAGTAGTTCGTTGCAGTTCCTATCAAAGAAATAGAGCTAATGGGTTTTCTTTGAGAGACACCATAAAGCTGCCCAAACGTGGTTGTTCTACTGCAGGGCCATCAAAGGATACCTAGATTCTGACTTTACTCAGCATTAAATCCAAGGTTTCAAGGTCTTTGCCCAACAGACTGGCAATCTAAGTGAGAGAATGAGTCAGGGAAAGGTATTCAAACCTTTTCTTACTCCCTTCTGCAGCCTCTTCTCTACTTCCTTATTTCTCAAATGTAATATGAATTGCCAACTGTAAGAACCTATAACATCAAGCTGCAAGGACTCCAGTCTAGGTGGTCTCTCTGCTTTTCAGACTTTCTTTAATCACATTTAGGATCAGTTTATACTCCTAGAAGTCCCACTCAGTCCTGTGTCCCCCATCAGTCATATTTGCTTAGTTATCACATCTAGGCTGCAGAAATCCAGTCAGCCACTAGATGGTTACACAGAGCTAGAATTTTCCATATCTTTGTTGCCAGCTGCTACAGTAGTAGCTGATGGTATCTTTGCAGCTTTTTACAGTATGTTGAATTCACCATTGAAAAGATTGTGTTTGAACAGGTGCGATTTGAACTGAAACTTCATCTGGCGTGTTTGAGTTTTGTCATGTTGGCCCCATATTTGCAAATTACCTTTTGCTTTACCACTATATCAAGAACAAAATTGCATTTATAGACCAAAACTTTTTTCCTGACATTCCTATTCTACTCTACTGGGGAGGCTTGAGCACTGCAACAAATTTGGGGGAGAGGTGGCTTGGAATTGCTGAATTTTTTAACCAAGTTTTTCACTTTCATCCAAGTTCTGCTTCTAAAATTATTAGCTAATCTACTTTAAACTAATTTTGGAATTAAGTTTGGTGTAATGTGTGTTGTGTTCATTTTTTAAACCTTGCACTGTTATACTGGGTTACAGATTTCTACATCCCCAATGTTTAAATAGGAAAGTGAACAATAGAAATAGGAAACATTTATTCTCACTTCCCCCATATTGATAAAAATGCATCCATAGATAAGAAAAATGTTATCTTGCAAAAACAAAAAACCCTGCAGAGAAATGCCTGGATAACTGTAATTAATCTTAGAAAAGGCAAGCTGGTTTCATAGTTTCTCTTTTGAAGATACGAAGAAGAGATCTAGTGAAAAATGACGCATGCTTTAGGATTTCAGAAAGCTGGTAACAACCAGCAGTCTCCCTCCCCCTCCCCCTCTTTTTTCTCTTTAACTTTCTGCCTCTGAACAAAGAGGTCGGCAAAAGTAGCTAGGTTGTAACAATTTCTGTGTCACAAGCCCATTAAGGGCATCATGGAAAGATATTGTATCGGAATAGTTTGGAAGAGAATACTGGGGATGAAAGAGAATGTGTGCTTTGATCAGCTCCCTGCGGTCTTGAGCACGCACAGACCAGCTTGCAAGGCTTCATCTCTAGGGAGACACACTTATAAGACCATTCAATGTGATTTACATATCTGCTGTTTATCACATCTGAAACCTCCAACATTTTTTGCAAGATAAATAAAAGTTGGGCTGAATAACAAATATCAATCATCTCAGAGCGAAAGGGAGAGGAAACGAGGAGTGTAACCCAGACTAGAGCAGACATCTGTAAAGAGGCAAAAGAAAATATTTAGCACAGTAAAGGGAAGTTCAAAGAGTCTTTGACAACAGGTTCAAGGCTACTAAAAAGAGGAAGTCTTTGGCAACAGTTTCTATCCGCTGCTATCCTGCCACAAATAAACCTTTGGGATTCCAACTTGGGGGGGGGGGGGAGAAAACATACAGGAGGGAAAACCACTGATTGTGCATTGAGAAACGAAAGAAAAACAAGTGGGCACCTTTGAGAAGGACAAAAGTGCACTCTAGTCCACAGGAACCTTTATTGACTCTTTAGATTTGGTTTAATTATCATCTGCTCTTATGGAAAAGCATAAAGGGAGAAAAAAAAACCCAGAATAGAAAAATCACACTTGCCCTTGCCCAAAAGAGATATCAATAAGAAAAGCATTTAAGGGGATTCCTCTCCAGAACAAGGGCCAAGTTAACAGGCAGCCATTGTTTGGCCCTTTTAAAAACTTCAGTTAAACACCAAATGTCAATCTTCAACTTCACCTTGGAAAGGCTAGGATCCTCCAGCTAATCCATCTAACCACCCCAGTGACAATGATGTATTTCCAAGTGTTGTCAGATCCTGAAAAGATTGATAAATTCGCTGCTGTTACACCTGGAATTAGCGCTCCACTTTGGAAGGAGGCACTCTGTTAAAAACGCACCTCCACAAGCCCGGGGGGGGGGGAGGGAGGGGCGTGACCAAGAGAAATGAGCCCCCTTAAATCAGTCTGGCTATATTTCCTGAAGGAGCACAAGAAAGCTGGGGGACAATCCTCATGTTTAACGCAATATTTCTTGGCTTTGGAGAGGAACAAAAGTCATAGCAAGACGTCTTTGTGACTAATTCAGTCAAAGGCCAACTCTGGTTCCCCTGCCGAAAGGTCACTGCCGTTGTGTATGGTCCACGTGGGGGGGGGGGGTCCACAGGGAAAACAGAACCAGCTGTCCCTGTCACACTCTCTGCAATGGAGGAGTGCGCGCTGTGCATGGTTATTAACTTCATTCTACACCTGCAAAATCTACCCATTTTCAAGACTTTCCCCCCCTCTTCTCTTTGGACCCCCTTTTTTCCAGCCTCGTCCACTTTGACAACTATTCACATTTTTCTTGAAAAGAGCTGGGAAGGGGGGGGCTCTTTCTACGCTTCTGGTGGGTGCCCATTGAGCTCCTAGCTAAAGGAGCTGCCTTCCACAAAACAAACTTTGACAAAATCCCAACGTGGAAACGGGCTGTTGCCAACTGAAGTGTCATTTAGCAGCGTTCATGTATAAGAATCGCCTTGAGGCGAGATGGGCGGCAAACAAATTTAATAAATAAAATAAGGAGCCACGCTCGCTCCCCAGGGGAAGCTGGTCCTCCATTCCTTCGCTGGTGGCTGAGCACTTTTTCTGTGGCCGTCCTCGCTAAGCGCCACAAAGGGCACCATTTCTCCTCTTTCCCCTTTTCTCCATTCCCCTGAAAACACGCAGCAAACGTCAGAAACCGAGAATAGCCCAGGCCTGCCAGAAAAAAACGGACTGATTGGGAAATTATTTAATAACCTGCCGATGCCCCGACTGATTGGTACTGCGTGTGCCAACCTCAACCAGCCCGGAAGACTTGCCGAGTTTGTGCGGGGGCGGGGACACGTTCTGGCGTGCAGGAGAGGGTGCTGCTTCGGCTCCTCTTGCCCTCCTTCCCGGCCTAACCAGGAGCTTCTCTGCTCCTGTTCGCTCTCCTCGTGCTTATGGGTTGGGCAGAAGTCTAAAGAAATAGCCAAGGCCCGCAGTGATCGGGGCACCGGACATGGCAAGAGTCACCCGTTTGCCTTAAGACAGAGGGGGAGACCTTTCGAAGGACGTTCCTCGGAAGAGGTGGGTTGGTTCGTTCCTTTGGCTTGGGATGGCAAGCTCGGCCTGCTTTAGGAAGACTCTGATAGGGAGAACAGATCTCTGGCATCGTGACAAGCGCTCCTCTCAGCATGTTGCCTCAGAGCAGATGCGCGGGAAGGGAAGAGAAATCTAGGCTGAGGTAAAAAAAAAAAAGTCGCCGTGGTCCTGGGTACCTCCAACCTAAGCAGTGGTGGAACAAGCTTGGCAGGTGCTGTCGGCGGGTGCTGACAAGATGGTTTCTATCAAGAAGCTCCAGTTCTTCTCCCTCCGTCAGCCGCCTAAGAATGGGTTCCGACACGGAGATGACGATCTCCCCTTTGCCGCTCCCTCGGGCTGTCCGCAGCCACTGAACCACCTCTGTCCCTCTAGTTCAGGCCTCAGGCCGGCCCGCGATAACGGGGCCCCTCTTGGAGACTTTCCGTGCGCAACGATGCCAGGCAGGCGGAGACCGTTTCTTGGCAGCCTCTTTCCAGCAGACCAAGACTTTTAAGAGCAAGAAAAGAGAACTTAAAAGTTCCGGCAGAGGGTCCTCCCCTTCCCGGGGCCTCGCGAGCCGGCTTCTTGCCGACTCCCCCGGGCCCCAAGCTTTTAGCGGAGAATCAGGACGCATGTGCGTCTCCAGCCGGGACCCTCCAAGCCGCTCGCGTCAGAGTGTGAGAATTGGGCCAAGCTGTCCAGAAAGGCGCCTAGCACTCGAGAGTTGGACTCAAAGCACTACGGAGTCTAGCTGAGGCCTTTGGCGGTTGCCCTGCTCCTGCTGGTGACGAACTGAGGCCGGAGGGCAGCTGGGGGAGGGGGGACGAGGACCGAAGCTTTTAGGAGACCCTGAAAGGTCTCTGCGCGCCAAGCTGAAGGCGCGCTCGGCTGAGAATGCTGTTCTGTAGTGCAGCTGCGCGCGCTTCATTCGCCGCTCCGGCCCCTCAACCCCCCCTCCTCTTTTGTTCGCCTTAAAAGTAATGCTGTGAATTAAAAGAAATGAAAGTGTTTTCTTCCTGCTCGCAAGTCCCAGAGAAGGGCCCTTGAGCTTGGCAAAATCAGGCGACTCATTCAGCGTGCCACCCCGCACCTGTGATCTTGGCATTGAAAACCCCGCAGACCCATTTCCTATTAAACTTAATTACCACCCCCCCCACACACACACACAATGGTTGAAATGGAGCAGGTTGGATTCTGTTTATTGGTCGTAAATGTTTTTCTGAAGATCTTCTGAATCTCATTGTTAGCTTGTTGTTTGAGGCTGTCCTCGTTCTTTCAGCCTAGAGTAGCCTTGGACTTTTCAACTTTCAATCATAACATCTGCTTAATCGTCCGGATCAAAATATGGAGACACAAAACATATGTAATGGTGGATTTGTTAAATCCTGGTAATGAGTTATTAAAAAGGGAAAACAATGGGCCAGGATGGTGAGAGCCTTATGGTAACAGAGTCACTTTATGCAACGCTTGATGTTCCCCTTCTTGATAAATGGAACTAAGGTCTGAACGCCAGGTGATAGCAAGAAAAATCAATGTCTTTAGAGGCCAGCATGGAGACTTTTTTTTCCTGTGTGAAAAATTAGAAGACACAAAATTTAATTGGCTGATAGGAGAGGGAAAAAGTAGTGGTTTTAAGTTTAATTGCCAGTTGAAGGCTTAGCAAAGAGGGACAAAAAACAACAAAAACCCAAAACAAAAACAAAAAAACTCAGGTCTGTTTGTTTGCTTGCATCTCAGCTCCTACTGCAAGTGTATCATTGAAAATGTGTTTTATTATAAGGCATGCCATGCTTTACAGTTCCCATATTGTGTCAGGACAATGCTTAATAGTACATTAAAGACAAGCAAACCATGCCAACATGTCTTAGAGACAGTGTAAGTCTCAATCTCGGCTTGTTTTAGGCAGCTGCAGCCCAGCACCCAGAAACACAAAAAGAACAAGTTTGAAATACCAGGTGCTTCCGAGAGAAACTCGACAGGGATTGGTATGTTATAGCCCAGGACATGAACCTAGCAATAAAGATATCATTTTGATTGTTTCCAACTTCCACGCCATGTAAAAAGCAAGAGGCACCCGGGTAGCCTTATTCTGCTGGCAGTAAAGCCTTTTCTCATCTCGGAGCCCTACTATCTCCCTTGGCCAAATCCAAGCACCTGTTGGCCAGACCTCACATCCTGTCGTGGGAATCATTGCCTCCTAATGCTTCCAGATATAGAAAATGCTATTTGTTGTGGAATGAGCGTGGGCCCATTCCCACGGGCTTCAGGGGAGGGGAGAGAGGGAGACAAAAGAGAGAGCGTGCGGGTGAGAGGAGATTTAGCAGGGACCCTCAACCGGTGTTTGTTCGTCCTGGCAGCTGGTCTTCGATGCCACCGCAAAAGAGACCTTAATGAAAATGGGATGAATTCGTGCCTAGCGGAGGTTTCACACCCCATATATTACACAGGCTTTAATCCCAATATTGGCAGATTAGAAAGCCTGGGAATCCCAAAGGGGCAAGTTCTCAGTCTCCATGAGGGACAGCTTCTGTTTTGCCTGCTTTTGCTTTTCAGGGAAAGTAGCTTCCTTTTCCATACTTTGCTTGCACTTGGGGCTGAAAGAGATTTATGCCATGAGGTTTCAATGGGATTTCTGGACCTGTTTTTGTCCAATCCAACGGTTCCTTCTCCGGTGGAAGGAGCATCACAAATGCTATTGGTTTCAAAGGCAAGGATAGTCTGATTAAAATAGAAAAGGGTTAGGATCTTAGCAACGCTTAAATTATTTGCTGCTGCTACAACAGCAGTCGCGATCTCTCTCTTGTAAGCATGGGACTCTGGAGCGGCATTTTAGCCCTTTGGAAAATTGAGCATAGAGCAACTAACTTTCATCTGATAGTGTCTAATGAATCAACGGAAGTCTTTTTCAACCTGGAAATTGCAGAAAGTTTTAGATGCTTGTCAAAATTGCTTGTTGCTCTTTTCAAGCTCATCGGCCAATTCCAACTGGAGAAAACTTTTGCAGCACCCACAGATCCTGAGTATTGCCCCAACTACTGAGTTATTTTATAGACAGAAAAACTGGTTTACTTCGCTTTTCGCCCCCCTCCTCGCCCTCTCAGCAATACATGCTGTTGACTTCCGATCAGATTGTTGGGGAGGGGCTTATTCAAGGCGAGGTGCTTATCTATGATCTCGTTATTGTTGCCCTTGATTTTTTTTGGGGGGGGGGGAAGAGAAGAAGAGTAGGGAGAAGGCTGGTTTCAAAGGTTTGAATAGCTGTCAATCATGCAAGCCCACACGCTGGTTCCTTCCTCTGCCAAACAATATTACACACAGAGAGAGCTATTGCTGCTTCGTTTTATTTATATTATTTATTTGTATCCTGCCTTTATTATTTTTACAAATAACTCAAGGTGGCAAACATCCACCACACCTTCCTATTTTCCCCACAACAAACCTGTGAGGTGAGTTGGGCTGAGAGAGACTGGCCCAAGGTCATCCAGCTGGCTTTGTTTCGTGTTTTTTCTTTTGCAGTTCCCGTGCCTGCCTTAAATAGCACTTTGGCTCGGGTCTCTGGAGACAGATTAATCTCACTTTGTATGTGGATTGTGTGTGTCCATGCACTTATGTATATGTGCGGAAGTACACACACGCAAACTTTTTAAATTATTTTTCTGGCTTAAAAAAATCTGCACCTCGAGTGAATAGCTGAAGAAAAACGTGAAAGGACTTGGGGTTTTTTTTGAAGATCGTTTTTAAAGGGACCTGTCAAGTCAAACCAGAAGAGTTACATCAGAAAGATCCTGTGTTTTTCCTCGAGCAGCCCAGCTCTTCCGCTTGATCTGCTCTGGACTAAAGGATACGACGAGGCCCTCCCTGAATGACAAAACACTCATGCACGCACGCCTTCACACGCGCGCACCTCCCCACACCCGCAAGCGATGCGGCCGTAACAATGCTGTAGTGTTTGGATTGTGCAACGCACGGTCTCTGCAAACACCCCAAACGCAAGCACCCAGGGCAAAAGCTACAGCCCCTTCAGCCGCTTCGACTCACGGCGCTCGAACAGGGCGACCCTTTGACTTTCTAATGAGCGTAATGAAATTACTTGTCTCCTGGAAGCGTTTGCGCATTTCTGTGTTTAATGAGATTCTAACACCAGACTAGCGAATTGTAGCTGGACACCCCCCCCCCCCCCACTTTTCCCGCCCGCTTTCCTTTCGCCGCTCTGGACAATTTAATTACACTGTCCGTGAATTTCCCCTGCTCCTTTTCCTGGGGGAGAGGTGCGGGTGCGGGTGGGGGTGGCTCTCCTCTGCCCACCGCCCGAGGTTGCCAATGGAGGGCAAGGGAACTGAAGTCTGGCTAATTGCCCTTGGGATCGTGTCAGACGGGAGACGTGGGCTCGTTTGCCAGTCTATCTAGGTTATTGCAATTAGCCTACCCGAGGAGGCGAGGCGTTCCCGTTGCTTCCCGAATGCGCCGGCATAGCGAGAGATTATTTGCTGTTTTGGGGCTCCGAGGACAGACCGCGGTCCCCATCCGCTTGGCTACATCAAGCACACCAGACCCGGACTGGGCAGCCGGGCTTCTCCCGCCGATCCCTGGCATCTAACACGGGAAAATCCGCACCTGCGGCCTTCGCCAGCTGCGGGAGCAGAAGCGGTTGAAGTAGCCCAGGAGCAGCCAGAAGTCCCCACCGCCTCCGCGGCCCTCGCCATGGGATATGAGACTTGCTAGACTCTAGCGAGCGCGGTGACCCCCGCTGTGTCGCGGCTCAGTTCCGCCTTCTCGCTACCTTTCGCAAGCTAGCATTTCACTCAGTGCAGGATTGTGGTCTCAGACGCGGATGTCCCGTTTTAGGGGTGGAGGTGGGGGCGCAAAAGGACCGCATCCTGTGCCCCAAAGAGTTACTCCTCGGACTATATGTTTCCATGCCAGGATTACTTTTCAGACGAGCTGTCCTCATACAATTCCCCCATAATCACACTACATACACACACTGTGGTGGAATTTGGGGTAGAAAACATAACTGAAAAATGTTTTGCACGTTGGTAAGTTTTTCCTGTGCCTTTAGGATAGCCGCAGATCTCACTAACAAAGTTCTAAGGTAGGTTGTCTTTATAACTAATTTATACACTGGTAAAACTGAAGCTTACAGTGAACTGTCTGGTGCACTTATTACTGGATAAGGCTGAATCTCGTCCGAGGGATTCAAGTCCCCAGTGGTACAGCAGTAATTTTTTCAATTGCTTCTGAAAGTGTTGATGATGCTATTGTTGCTGCTGTTTGCAATTAAATACACTTTTAGAAATAGGAGTAACTTTTTGAAGTATATCCTGTGAAATTCTTAGAAAGACTGGTACTTCTCTCTCCTCCTTCACAGGAACACAAGTGGATATGCAGAATCATCTCTACTACAGTCACAAAATAATATTTAAAAATAATAAATTCATACAATGTAAAGATTAAAAGGGACTATAAATATATTCTCTAAAATAAACTAGTGGAATACCTAGATAATAAAAAAGGACACATTTTCATCAAATTTGTCACAGTTTCAAAAAATAGTGGCACCATTCTGCAGACTTGACTTCTTCAGAGCCTTGTGTACTTTTGGAGAAATCCCCCGTTGCTACATGCTGGAAATGCATAAATAGGCAATACAGTAACTGTCCAAAGTCTGCTTGAAGTCATTCAGTGAGAGAGTTTTCACACCTCTTCTAATAAACTTGTTGCATTATCACACTATAGTGTTTATCTTTGGGATATGGTGGTCTTCTTCCAAGTATTAACCAGGACAAGTCCTGATTAAGTTATGAGCTCAGACAAGTGCTAGATATTGATAAGTGGTCCAATGGGATAGTTTTCATCCTAAGCATCCAGTGAATTTACAAACCCATAGAAGTGATGGCTATGCAACATTACTGAAAAACAATAGTAAAATGGGTTGCTGTATAAGAAAAACTTTCTCACACAGAGAAATATCCCTGTAGTGAACTAGTGAACCTGGATTGCAACCAGGTTCACTGAGAGGTCACCCAACTTTCTACCACCCATAACTTCTTTTTGAAGTAAAAAGCTTGTTGGAACACATAAAGCACTTATTTCAATGTAGTTGCCAGCTTTTAAAACATTTCCAATTCTTGCACCTTTACATGAAATGAAACTACAGGAACTTCTCAGGTAAAGCACTTCTTAGGAAAGCTACAATCCTGAAAAGCAGCCCAGACTTTCCCTAATCAACCTCTTCATGGATATGTGATTAAAAGTTCCATATTTGCCAGTTAACTGGAAATTCTGGGAACTATAATCCTTAGGTATCTGGAAGGCACTGGCTTCCTCCATGCAGTAATACAGGATTAAGAATTTGCAGCACAGAACTAATAAGAGGGGTGGTCTTTAAATAAGAGATTTTTTAAACACAGTTATAGCTTCATAGCCAAATCCTGCATCAAGACATCTTTTCCTGGATTTCTAGAAGCCTGCAGTATTTTATAAACAACTAGCTGTACCCAGCCACGCGTTGCTGTGGCTCAGTCTGGTTAAATGGAAAAGAAAGAAAAGAGAAAGGTTTTATGTCCAACAGATGGCGCTGTTTTTCAAAAAAGCATGTTTTTACCCGTCACAGGTGTGACATCTATATAATAGTAGGTATATAAAAACACGTGCGTATTCGAATGCAACGTTGTGTCAAAATTTCAAAGCAATCGGTGAAGAACTTTCGGAGATTTAAAATTTTGAACAAACGAACATTTACATTTTTATTTATATAGATTGAATCTAAAGTTCTAGTTGAGAACAGATCCTCCTCCAAATAAATCCATTTTAATCAAAATTTAGTAATACTTTAATATAATTAGCATATGCAATAAGTGATAATAAATTATGTTCACATTTCCTGGAAAGCATTTTCTTTTCTACCCAAGAGGTTTTGCCAAAAGGTGCTGGTGGATGAATCTAAAAGTATTGCATATTTTAAAATTAGGATAAATTATACATTAAAAGGATAGTTCCATTCCCCCGGCTGTAAATAATAAATAAAAAGTTGATTGTCCTTAAAATACTTTCTTGTATTGAAAAGTACCTTTGAAAAAAATGTATTTTAAATAAAACTGTTCCAATAAAAGAGACTATATGTAGCTCAGGATCGAACTGCAGAGTTCTTTATGCTTTCTGAGTTTGGTTGTTTGTTTGCAAATATTTCATTACCCATCTAGGTTCACACTGATATTACTAGTCAGATAATGAAATGTCTGTGAGCAAACAACCAAGCTCAGACAAGCTCCACAAATAAAACTGTATGCTGGCAAAAAAGATATTTATAGTCTAAAATGTTCTCACAGTATGATATGAAATCAAATGAGAGCTCATTTTCAATGTTGTTTACACATGGTTTGCTGTTTAACTTCCTAGGGTTTCTGGAGTCCAGACTTTAGCAGTTCTAACAATGTTTTGCTCCTTGAGTTGTTTTTCATCAGTCCAAGAGAGTGAATGCCCAGTGATTGGAGGAAGTCCATAATCTGGGTCACTTGGAGAAGGTATTCCTGGAAGGAAGAGAAATAAAGGAAGGGGGCGGGGGGGGGGGAGAGAGAAATTGAGTATTCCCACCATAGTCAGAGTGGAATAAACAGTTTTAACCAAGACATCCCATTTTCTGTCACCCATGTGACAGGGGAGTAGCAGGTGCTCAGCTAACTGTGACATTATTTGCTGAGTATATAATGTAGTGTTAAGCTCACTCACCACTTCATCTAGCTCTTGGATAATCTGTCAATGTTTTAAGGAATTGAATACTTGCATTACCCCAGCATGATATTTGGAGAAAGCAGGCTCTCCCCATAGCCAAAGAATAGCATTCTCTCCTGGCTGC
Organism: Protobothrops mucrosquamatus; assembly: GCF_001527695.2. Lineage (NCBI taxonomy): Eukaryota > Metazoa > Chordata > Lepidosauria > Squamata > Viperidae > Protobothrops > Protobothrops mucrosquamatus. Next base: position 36,776 of record NW_015388954.1, read on the forward strand.
CCTTCAGATATATTGGACTTTAATCCCTATTACAGTCACACTGGCTGGGGATTTCAGAAGCCAAAATCTGGAGGGCACTAAGTTGGATAAGCAGAGGTAGCACAATATTCGGTCTTTCCCAATGGATGAGGGCTCCTGCAGAGGCTATCTAGGAAGCATCCTAATATGAATCCCAATGTCTTTTGACTGCATGCAGACATTAAGAATACTGTAGTATATTGCTGGGTTTCAAGAACGATCTTTTGACAGTGCTGCAACGATTTGAATGTGAAGAATCTACAGACCATGTAAGGATCACCTTTGGGCCGGTGCAAGTATATTTCACTAGGAAGCAAACGGGAGGGTGATGTCTGCTCTTGCATATCGGTGTGGATACCAGCAACAGTAGCAAACCGATACGTTAGAAAATCCGAGCTCGATTGAAATACTTATTGGATACCTATTTCGTGTGCTAAGGCAGTGAGTATCAAAGTGAGGTTGCAGGTTGCGAACATCTCTCTCACTCTTCGCGGGAGGGAAGTGAGCTTATAGGGGATGGGGCGCGTGCGCTTGAGGACGGCCATCTGCAAGGTTTTCACAGCCGCAGCGAGGCCACTGCGGCCAAGAAGCCACCCTCCCTCTTTTCCTTTGGAGTGCGCTTGACCGGGATGGGAGGCTCACCCTGCACTTACTTGTGCCCCGGTGGCAGATGATAACCGTCTGGGGCAGGCATGGGCTTTTGCGGCCCGCGCTGCGCAGGGGTAAGTCGGACTGGACCAGCTCGCTGAGGAAGTTGATGTAGCCAATGGCCAGGCGCAGCGTGTCCACCTTGGAGAGGCGCTTCTCGTAGGGCAGAGTGGGGATATGAGAGCGCAGCCCCTCGAAGGCGTTGTTGATGGACTGCATCCGCCGCCGCTCGCGCACGTTGGCCGCCTGCCTCAGTTGCTGCAGCTTGGCCTCGGACCGCACCCGCCGCCGCTGCCGCGCTGCCGCGCTGAAAGCCTTGAGGCTGCCCCTGGGTGAGGCCGCCAGTCCGCAACAGTCGTAGATGAAACTGGCCGACGACGGCGAGAAGGACACCGAGAAGGTACGCGGAGCAGCTTTACAGCACAGAGCGCCGTCGGGCACGCCTTCGAATTCCGCGCCACCGCCAGTTCCGTCGCTGTGGTAACAGTCGTGGAACGGCGAGCCCAGGAAGCCCACCTCTGCCTCCAGGAGTTCGTCGCCTTCCAGAGGGTTACAGGAAGACTGGTCGGTGAAAAATTCCTCGCCATCTAAGTAAGATTCTGAAGAGAAGAAGTCCGGCCCGGCCCGAAAGTGCTCTAGTAGTACCGACTCCATCCCAGACCCGCAGAAAAGTGGCTCGGAAAAGTCGTGAGGGGAGGCCACTTGTGGGCGAGTTGCTGCCTTCTTTTTCGCTCCCCCACCCAGCCTTTGGCTCCTGCTGCGCCGCGACTGCCCCTTTCTGGGTATTTGCGCTCGTCCTCTCTCACCGACTGAAGCTGCAGACTGAAGAGCGGCACGCGAGGATTTTTATGAGTACAACCGCAAGCGCGTGCCATGAACCAATATAGCCAGCCAATCAGTGCTCAGTGGAGGTCCTCCCGTGATCAAAGGGGAGTGGGAATATACACCTAGGCTGTTTCTGGAGGGGGAGCAGAATATACTCTCTTTTTGCGTCCCCGTTTGCCGATTTCCTTTTACCTGTCAGTGCTTCTTTTTAAAAGCAGGCGGCCTAATCCAAAGATGCTTTTTCATGAGGCAACTGGACTTTCTTGTTTTTCTTTGAAGACGTTTCCCTTCTCATCCAAGAAGCTTCTTCAGCTCTGACTGGATGGTGGGGAATGGAAGGATTTATACTCCTGCAGACAGCTGTTCAGTTGCATTCTTTTAGAGGGTCATTAAAGCTACCCGGAGGCTTATCTGTGTCTTCAGGGTCACCTGAGTAGTGCAAATGGGTGTGGAGCCTTCTTGGAACTGTTGAAAGGACCATGTTGTAGACTGGAGATAGATGATGTCGGATCCCTCCCCCTCTGTTGAGAGAGGGCTGTTCAATTTTGACATAGATGGCCTCTTTGACCCCTCTTTCAAACCTCTCTGTCCAAAATGTGGACTTTGCTGTCTTCGAAAGAGTGGCCTTTGTCTTTTAAATGCAGATGGACTGCTGACTCTTGTCCTGATGGGTTTGTTCTCCTATGTTGTGCCATACGTTTATGAAGTTGTTGTTTCGTTTCTTGAATGTACAGATCTGCACATGGCTCACTGCATTGTACTGCATATACCACACTGCTCAGTTTGTGTCTAGGTGTTTTATCCTTGGGGTGGTCAAGCTTCTGCCTTAGTGTATTCTTAGATTTGAAGTGTGCACGTTTGTTGTGTTGGTTGAAAATCCTCCTGAGCTTTTCCGATATTCCTGCAAGGTATGGAATGACTACGTTGCTTCGTTTATTGTTTTCTTCATCTGTTACAGAGGAGCTCCTGCTATGGTAGGTCTTTTTGGAGATTTGATGAAGGCCCACTTGGGATAGCCACACATTCTGAGGGCTTTTTTTATATATATGTATATATATGTATATATATGTATATATATCTAATATATATATTAGATTTTATAAGGGTGGGGAGGGAATGAAATAGGTAGGGGTATAACATAGGGTAAAGAAAAGGGATTGAACCAAAGGTAGGGATAAATACAATAGTGGGGTTACCCCCAACAATAAATCGACGCTTTAGCAAGCAGACCTCTGTCTGCGTATACATGTTAAATGTCAATAATTAATATAATACTAAACAGCTATGCTAGGTAAATGTATCACTAATCATAAGAATGAGAAATTAACCAATACATATCGTTCATTCTACAAATAACAATGATTGATATACTATTAGTAATATATTACTGATTAAATATGATTACTTATGGATATTAATATACTGCTTATTAATTATAATTGCTTATAGGTAAGATCGGAAATATAAGAGTATTCATAACAATCAAATAACATAAAAGTTAAATAAAAAGTATCATTTATCCTATTTAATTTCATAACCTTTTCTCATTCTGTCGTCTTGCTAACCATTGATAGAATTTTTCCCATGTTTTAAAATAAATTGCATCTTCTTTCTCTTTAATTTCTAAAGTTAGTCTATCCATTTCTGCACATTCCAATATTTTTGTAATAGTAATCTGATCAGGTGGTAGATTTTCATTTTTCCAAAATTGGGCAAATGCTATTCTCACAGCTGTTAGTACATGTAATATTAGATATTCATTCTCTTTTCCATAATTAGATCCTAGTATTCCTAACAAAAACAGTTCGGGTTTAAATTCTATCTGCATTTTAGTCATCTTTTCTAACCATATATGAATCTTAAACCAATATTTCTTTACATTAGGGCATATCCACCAGACATGATAATAAGTACCTGGTTTTTGTTTGCATTTCCAACAAATATTTGATACATTTTTAAACATTTTCTCTAATCTAACTGGTGTCATATGCCATCTGTAAAACATTTTATATAAATTTTCCTTATATGCAGCTGCTTTAGTAAGTTTAATATTTCAATCCCAACGTTTTTGCCAATCTTCTAAGTCTATGGAATATCCAAAATTCCTTGCCCATACTATCATTGTTTCTTTTACTTGTTCTTCTTCCATCTTCCAGCTTAACAGGAATTTATAAAGTTTTTAAATCAAGTTTTCGTCTGGTTTTAGAAGTATTTTATCTAGTGGTGTTTGTTCTTTGTAAAATCCCATAGATTTTGTGTCTTTTTCATATCTTGTTTGAATTTGCAAATAAGACCACCATGTTAAATCAATACCATGTTGCTGAAGAGCTTGCCTGTCTTTAAGTTTTCCATCTTTGTCCAAAATGTCTTTATAAATAACAAGTTTGTCATAATTAAGTTTGGATAAGCAAATGCTTCCATTGTTGAAAGCCACTCAGGTATTTTCGTGTAAATTTTATGTTTAATTCTTTCCCACTCTGAAAGCAATACATTCCTTATGGCGTGGTTTTGAAAATATTTATGTACTTTATTTTTCTCGTACCACAAAAACGCATTCCAACCCAATTGCAAATCATGTCCCTCTAGATAAAGAAGTTGTTTATTTCTCAATGTAATCCTTTCTTTCAGCCAGAGCAAAATGGCTGCTTGGTAATAGAGTCTCCAGTCTGGGAGCCCAAAGCCCCCTCTGTCTTTAGAATCTTGTAATAATTTAATTTTAATTCTTGCTTTTTTTCCTTGCCATATAAATCTCATTATTGTTGCATTTAACTCATCAAAAAATTTCTGACTCAGTTTAACAGGGACCGTTTGAAATAGGAAGATTAGCTTAGGTAAGATATTCATCTTAATGGTTGCTATCCTTCCTAACAGTGATAGTTGAAGATTTTTCCACTTTTCCAAATCTGCTTTTATCTGTTTTAGTAATCTCTCATAATTGTCCTGAGGGCTTTCTTGATGTGTTTTATTTCTTTTTCTTTTCCTTCTTTGCTGGTAGGCAGGCCTTCAGCTCTGTGGTGTAGGGTTCTGATAACTCCCATTTTGTGCTCCAGTGGGTTGTGTGAATCAAAATGTAAATATTGATCTGTGTGAGTGGGTTTTCTGTAAATTTCAATGTTAAGGCTTCTGTCTTCCTTAATGTATACAGCACAGTCCAGGAAGGCTGGACTATTTTCCTTAACATCTTCACGTGTGAATTTGATGTATCTGTCCACTGAGTTGATGTGTTTGGTGAACGCTTCCAATTCCTGTGTTTTGATCTTGACCCAAGTAGCGTCCACATACCTATACCAGTGAGTGGGTGGAATTCCTGTGAAGGAGTTTAGGTCTTTGGTATCTCCCTCTTCCATGTAGAGATTGGCCACAATGGGGGACATAGTCTAGCCTCCCTGGACTGTGCTGTATACATTAAGGAAGACAGAACCCTTAACATTGAAATTTACAGAAAACCCCCACACACGGATCAATATTTACATTTTGATTCACACCACCCACTGGAGCACAAAATGGGAGTTATCAGAACCCTACACCAGGGGTCCCCAACAGCTGGTCCATGGACCAGCACCGGGCCACGGCATACCAGAAACTGGGCTGCATAAACAAGCAAAGCCCCATCCATGGGATGCAGGCAGCAAACAAAACCATGCCCCCTCCGTGTCACTGTGTAAGAAATTTTATGAACTGGAATAGCCATAGCAACAAACCAGCCAATGAGAACTGTTTTTTATTAAGACACAGTATTGGCTGTGTGAGGCATGAGATCCAGCCTAGGTCTGGGTGTGTCTCAGTCTTCTCTGTTTTTGTTTTTCTGATCTCCAAGTTAAGAGTTGTTTATGTTCCCCAGAGCTGAATGAAACTGTATGTATCATGTTTATATATATTTTATAGATAACGTTTTTCTAAACTATGCCTCCTGCTCATTTTGAATGTGTGCTTATTTTGGGGGCTTATTTTTGCGCTGGAAAGCTGTAAAAATCTAACAGGTTATGGGCCCAGATCCCACCCAGCCAGCCCTTGCACACAGTTCAGACTGAAGAAAAAGATTGAGGCTCAACATAGAGCTATGACTGCCTGGATTAAGAAATAAAAAGGCAGAAGCTCAGCTGAAGGCTTGCAGGATGGCTGCTGATTTAAAGGAGAGCTCTCTGCCTCGATTGGGACAAAAGAATTATCTTATTTGGGCTGCAAAAATGGAATGCTTCCTGAAGGCTAAGGAGCTCTGGGATATTGTGATTAATCCACCCCAGGGGCAATTAGCAGCTGCAGATCAATGGAGGCATGATAAGGCACTGGCTTACATCATCTTAAATGTGGAAGATGAATAATTCTTAAATGTAGCTGACTTAAAAACTGCAAAAGAGGTTTGGCTGAAGTTGAGAAGTGTGCACGTGAGTGTGTCAGCAATTGTACAGAGCCCGGCTGCTGCCACATGAGAGCGCAGAAGAGCATTTGCTTCACATGCAAAAACTATTTGTTGAATTAGAACAGCGAGGAATGCAGATTCCTTAATCTCAGAAGGTGCTGTTGGTACTGAATAGTCTTAATGAAACATGGGCCGTTTCAGCTGTTTTTGAATGCAGACCAGAACAGGAACTAAGTATGGAAGGACTTAAAGCCTGTTTGATTTCTGAAGAACAGAAAGCCATTTTAGAAGAAGCCACGAGGAGAAATTCCTGAAGTGGGGGGTCCAAGGAGCAGAGAGAGCAAAGCAGTAGACTGACTGTCTGCAGAGATTGGATTACATCTCAGCAGAGAATTACCAAGAGGAAAGAACAGGAAAAAAAGAAAAACTGTTTACAAGGAAGAACAACAGCAAATGGACAAGCTGCTGTTGCAAAAGTTAGTTATTGTAATAGCAGAGACAAATGGTTAATAGATAGTGGGGCTAGTCAAACAATTGTTAATAATTCTAAGTTGTTTTCCAGATTGGATCCAGCTTGGGGAGATGCAGTGGCCTTAGCAAATGGAAAAAAGGCAAAAGTCATGGGGAAAGGCAGTGTGCTGATTCCATGTCTGGAGGAAAGGTTTAATAATGTATTATGTGTGCCTGAAATGGAGTGTAATTTATTAAATGTCTCCAGTCTTGACAAACAAGGGTTTGAGACCACATTTGTGGATGGGAGATGTCTCATAAAAAGAAATGGGAATGTATGTGCACAGGGCATAAAACAGGATAATCTTTATGTGTTGCAGGCACAAAAGATTCAATGTGCCCAAACATTTGGTAATGTGGCACAGCATGATTCATGCATTCATCTCTTGCACAGAAAGCTTGGCCATGCCAGCTTCAGAGTGTTGCAAAGGATGCCAGAGTTTGCAAAGGGATTAACCTTGAAAGGCTGTAAGGCATACTTAGACTGTGCAGTATGTAAATCATCAAAATCCAAGGTATTCCCAGTAAGCAAGAAGAGCACAAGGCAGACAACAAGGGTTCTAGAGCTGGTACATGCAGATTTAGTAGGACCAATGCAAGCCAGTTTGGGAGGAGCAAGGTATGCACTGGTCATTGTAGACCAGGGCTTTTCAACCAGTGGTACGGGTACCACCTGTGGTACATTGGCACCTGGCAGGTGGTACGTGACCATCCCAGAAAAGTGGTAGTGGGGGAGGGGAATGAGCTGAACCGGTGGCAGCACCGCACAAGCCTGAGTGAGAGATGGCTGGAGCTGCAGGGCTGTCAGGGCTCAGCAGAAGCGCCAGGATCAGCGCTTCTTCGGGACTGTCAGGGCTCAGTGGAAGCATCAGGATCAGCGCCAGGCTCCAGCTGGAGCTCGGTGCTGATCCTGGCACTTCTGCTGAGCCCAGAAGAAGCGCTGATCAGCCGGAATGTTGCAGCATCTCCAGGGTCTTGTGATTTACATTCAGATGCTTGGCAACTGATTCATGACGGTCACAGTGTCCCAGGGTCATGTGAAGTGACCAAAACCTGCTGCAACCACCCAGCAGACGGGGGGGGGGGAATAAAAACCAAACACCCCCCCACCCCACCCCTGCTGCCAATCCTCAACAGAAATGCTCACAACAATGAAAACCTCGGACAGGAGGAAGAGCACCGCCGGGTGGGCAGGCAGGTGTCTTGCTCGGCTGTGGCTTGGGGGGCACTTTTTTCAGTGCCATTGTAACTTCAAACAGTCACTAAGCAAACTGTTGTAAGTCAAGGACTACCTGTACTTCATCACTTTTTTTTTTTTTGGTCATCAGGTTTTTGACACCTTGCTAGGCGACTGGTGGTACTCGGATATTGCCATATCCTAAAAGTGGTACAATGGGTGAAAAGATTGAAAAGCCCTGTTGTAGATGATTTCAGCAGATTTGGTTTCTGTTATTTGCTGAAAAGCAAAACAGAGGTACTGCAGAAGTTCAAGCAATGGGTGAGCTTCGCAGAAAAAAGATATAGGCAACAGGTATGTCAGCTGCAAACTGACAGGTTCAGAATTCCTGTCAACAAACTTTCAAGAGTGGTTGAGGCAGCTAGGAATAAGACATACTGTAGATGCACAAATCCGTACACAGCAGCTGAGAATGGCGTGGCTGAAAGACGGAATGGAGTCTTGCAGACCATGAAAGACTCACTGCTGGAGGATTCTGGCCTGAGCAGGTTGTATTGGGGTGAAGCCATGTTGACTGCTAATTATTTGATCAATAGGCTGTGGAGTTCCTCTATAAATGATACTCCATATGCTGTGCTATATGGGAGAAAGCCATTTCTAGCACATTTTTTTTTAATTTTTATTTTTCCTTTTTTTTTCTTTACAAACAAACATAATACACAATACATTTTTTCTTTTCCCTTAACAATACTATGTCCTATATCTCTTAAATTTATTTACATTTATTTACATTACTTCTTGTACATTTTTATTCTGTAATTCTAACCAGTTATAATACATGTCCCATATCTCGTAAAATTCTGTAGCTTCTTTGTCTTTTATTTCTAAAGAAAGTTTGTTCATCTCAGCACAATCTAATATCTTACATACAATCATTGCATTTGTTGGTATGCTCTCCCTTTTCCAACATTCCACATATGCAATGTGTGCTGCAGTTATAATATGTATAATGATGTATTGGAGTAGTTTCTCGATTTTGGGGTTAATTATGCCTAATAAAAATATTTCGAGTTTAAGTTCAATTTGTTGTTTTGTTATTTCCTGTAACCATCTTCTTATGTGCTCCCAATAGGTCTTTGCTTTGGGGCATTGCCACCACATATGATAAAATGTTCCTTCTTTGTTTTTACATTTCCAACAATCTGGATTCATATTTTTGTATATTTTAGCCAATCTCGCCGGTGCTAAGTGCCATCTGTAGAACATTTTGTATTGGTTTTCCTTGTATGCAGTTGACAACGTTAATTTGTAATTTATGTTCCATGTTCTTTCCCATTCCTCTAATCCTATATTTCTACCTATGTTTCGGGCCCATGCTATCATCGGGCCCTTTACTATTTCTTCTTCCAATTCAATTTCTAATAGGAGTTTATAGGTTTTTGTTAAGAATTTTTCTCCCTTATTTGTCAATATTTTATCCAATTGTTGTAATGTCCGACATATACCATACTCCTCCATATCCTTATTATATTTTGATTTTATCTGTGTATATGACCACCAATCAATAGTTATTCCCTGTTCTTTTAATTCATCTCTTGATCTTAGCTTCCCTTGGTTGTCTAATAATTCTTTGTACCTTATCATTTTTGTTTTATCTAATGTGTTTGGATGAATCATCGCCTCCATTGGTGAGATCCAAATTGGAATTTTGGTATAGTATTTTTTTTTTTAACTTTTTCCCATATCCAAATTAATGCATCCCTTATCTGATGTCGAAGGAAATATGTATGAGTTTTCTTATCTTTTCCCCATAGAAAAGCATGCCATCCAGCCTGTAAATCATGACCTTCAATTGTAAGGACCCTTTTGTTTTCTAAGTTTATCCAGTCACTGATCCAAAGCAATCCCGCTGCTTGATAGTAAATTTCCCATTTTGGGAGTCCAAGGCCACCTCTACTTCTACTATCCTGTAATGCTTTAACATTTATTTGTGCTTTTTTACCTAGCCATATAAATTTATTAATCATTATATTCAATTCATCAAAAAAAAATTCCCCAATTTTGTTGGAGCTATTTGAAAGAGATATAACAATTTTGGTAAAACATTCATTTTAATCGCCGAGATCCTTCCTAACAATGATAATTGTAATTTCCCCCAAATCTCTAAATCTTTTTGTACTTGTAGTATCAATTTTTTATAATTATCTTCTTTTATTGAGGAACATCTTGTGGTAAGCCAAATTCCTAAATATTTAATCTTTTTTGCAATTTGCAACCCCAAATTTTCTTCTAATCCCCTTTTTTGTTTTTCAGTTAAATTTTTGACTAGTATTTTAGTCTTTTCTTTGTTTATTTTTAGTCCCGCCACCATTCCATATTTTTCTATTTCATTCAATAAAATATTACCTCTTTCCTCTATAAAGAACACCAAATCATCTGCGAATGCCTGTATCTTGTATTCTTCTGTTTTAATCCTTAATCCTTTTATCTCTTTGTTGTTTCTGATTTGAGTTAGTAGCACTTCTAACGTTAGAATAAAAAGTAGAGGTGACATTGGGCATCCCTGTCTTACTCCTTTGTTAATTTCAATCTTCTCTGTGTTTTCCCCATTAATTATTACTCTGGCCTTTTGTATTCTGTATATTGACTTTATTATTTGTTCAAACTTCTCACCAAATTTCATATTTTCTAACTGTTGGAACATAAATTGCCAATTAAGGTTGTCGAATGCCTTCTGAGCATCTAAAAATACTAATGCAGCCTGTTTTTCGGGGTGTGCTTCGTAGTATTCCAAAACATTTAGTACAATTCTCGTATTGTTCCTAATTTGCCTATTGGATAGAAAACAGTTTTGATCCGAATATATTATTTGATTTAGTATTATTTTTAGTCGTTCCGCCATTATTGTAGTAAAAATTTTGTAGTCCGAATTCAACAGCGAGATTGGTCTATAATTTTTTATTTGTTTAGGATCCGTATCTTCTTTTGGAATAAGAGTTATGTAGGCTTCTGTCCATGAGTCTGGTAATTTAGCTTTCTCCAATACATCATTATATATCTCTAATAGTATCATTTCCAGATCTTCATATAAAGTCTTATACACTTCCCCAGGTAGACCATCTGGCCCCGGAGCTTTATTATTTTTTTTGCTTTTGTACTGCCATTCTTAGTTCCATTGCTGTTATTTTTTTATTCAATAGTTCTCTTTGTCCTACTTTTAATTCCGGAAGACCATTGGCCTTTAAATATTGTTTTATATTCTCCTCCTCTGTTTCCTCTTTTTTATATAGAGATTCAAAATATTTCTGAATTATTTTTTTCTTTTCCTCTATTTTATATTGCACCTCTCCATTTTTATCCCCGAAACCCCCGAAACCCCCGATAGGCCAGGGAGCACGAGGGAGAAGTGAGCAGCTCCGTTCCATCTCAGGGGCAATCACACGCTCCCGGGCAGCCACCCTGCGAATGAACGCAGCGTCTCCCGTAAGAAGGGGAGAGGAGGGAGAGCAGTCCCGCCCCACCCCAGGGGCAATCACACGCTCCCGTGCAGCCTCTTTGCAGATGAATACGGCGTTTCTTGCAAAAGGGGGGGGGGGAGATGGGAGAGATTGGTTGGATGGGGGGGGAGGGGGATCGGTCAGATGAAACAGTGGGACGATTGGGTGGGGCAGCAGATAGGGCAGGGGCAAGCACATGCTCCTGGATGGTCGGTAGTGACAGTAAGGAGGAGGCAGTGATGTTGACGATTGAAGATCATGGCTATGAGATCGCCAGACGCAGAAAGGGAGAGGGGGGAATGCCGGATGGCACAAGCCAAGGCAGGACACCCCACGGGGCACCCAAGGATGGAAAGGGCAAAACCGACGAGCGGAAATGGGGTGGGGGTGATGAGGAACTCACCTCTATGGGATACCCCAGTGTGAGGAAAAAGGAAAAAAAAGGGGTCGAACGCTCTGGAGACACAGAACGTAGATTCGTTCTTAGCAAGGCAGGACATGAAGCTAACGTAGGGACACACACAAAAAAAGGGGGGAGGGGAGGAAAGTGAGCAACAAGGCGTATGAGGATAGGAGTAGCGAGGATAAACTGGCTAATGATACGGAAACTGCGACCGGAACATCGATTGGCCGACGGAGTCCTGTGACGGCGTTCATGGGTCGGGCGCAAAAATAACTTGGTCTTATATAAATAAGCGCTCCCATCGACCTGGATTGATCCCTGATGATGCTGGCAGTGGCCAGCGAAAGCTAGGATTTTAACTTATTAAAACTTTTATAGTTTTTTAAACCTTTCCTGGTGTTCACGCTTTTTATCTCTCATCATATATATATATATTGCCTGACATAAAACACACGACCACCAGGAGGGACTTCCGGTGGCGAGGCTTCACCGAAGGAGGCTTTTTCTCAGCCTCCCGTCCGGGACTGCGTCAAAGCCTGTCAAAACAGCATGGATCAGCTGTTTTGCAGCTCGGAACTTTCTCCCCGGGCGAAGGGGAGAAAGTGAGTTCGGTCTGGATAGGGGTTGAGTTCCCCAGTCCCCCCAGGAACGATCCTGGGGGGATGAAGGTGATGAACTCCCCCGTAGTCTGGACCTCTCTCCGCAGCTCGGAGTGCCTTCGCTCTTCGGAGCGAAGCTAGACGTCGCCGCCACTGCTGCTACTTTGTATCTGCTTGTGAGTAAGTTCTAAACAGACGGAACCAGACAGGAGATTTTTACTTTAGTTAAATTGAGACTTTAACTCAAAGATTTTACTGGGACTTTTGCTATTTGCTATAAGTGAAAGTGAGAAGAAAATGGCCGCGGAAGCGCTGCTTCTTTGTAACAAAAGGAAAACTTTCACTCTTTTTCCGGTTGTGGAATGATACATTTTAAAGGATTTTAAAGATATTTTTTTTTCAGTCAAGCTTTTTTAAGTTTATACCTGCTGTTGTGAGTTTTAAAAAAAAAAATTGGCAGAATGGCTTCAAAACGTACTGGAGTTTCAGCATTGCCTAAAACAGCTATTTCTTCTCCAGTTGTGCAAATTCCACAACAAAAACCTAGATCTCCCCCACCCTCACCTCCTCCTTCCATTACACTTAAAGATCTACAAGAGGCTTTAGCTAAGTCCTCATTGCAGACTGTGAAACAAACAGAAGAGCTTCTTGATAAGAAAAATCAGGAACTTTGTGAAAATATATCACACATTTTTCAAGGATTAGCAGTTCATGTTGATCGTATAGAGGGTCGGGTAGATGAATTAGTGGAGAAAATGGAAGGAGCAGAGGACAGACTGGAGAAAGTAGAAGAAGGTGTGGAAATTCTTCAAAATGATATGGTAATGTCACAATATAGAGAAATGGAATTTGCTCTGAGGATTAGGGGTCTTAAGGAGGACTTACAAGAGAAACTTAAGGAAGAAATAGTTACAGCTCTGGCCCTGGTTTTGGACTGCAACCCAGATGTGATTTGTGGAGAAATAGAAAAAAAAATTAGAATAAATTCCTGGGTTGCACGTCAGAGAAACATACCTAGAGATGTTGTTGTTTATTTTACCACAAGAGTACGTCGTAATGAAATTATACAGCTTTTTTATCAGCAGAGATTTCAAATTGCTGCACAAGATATTATACTCTTAAAAGAAATACCTTCTAAGATTTTAAGAGGAAGAAAGGATTTTATTTTTTTGGCTCAGGAGTTAAAGAAGCGGCAGATGCCCTTTAGATGGGAGATTCCTTTTGGTATTGTGGTAAATTATGTGGGGACCCGATATCGATTAAATACGGTTCAAAAGCTAAAGATTTTTATTTATCGGTCCTGAAAGCTGATTTATCATCATCATCGACTTCTAAAGCAAAGGAAGATTTGATGGAGCAACTTGTTGTGGAATTGCCTGGGGCTATGTCATCATCTGTAGGAGATCTTCCAAGAGTGAAGAAAGTGAAGGAAAAACTCAAGTGTAAAATTTAAGAGAAAATTTTTTATAAGATGTTTTATAGATGGTATTTAGATGTATTCTAGTTTACAGCTTAAATGTTGGAGATGGATAGATTATACTTAGAGAAAGTATGGAATGAATAAATGTCATATAGTTTTTGAGTAGATATTATTGTTTTAGATTAGAGTTAAAGTATGTAAATATTGATTGTATTATGTTTGTTTAGTCTAATTGTTATTTAGATATGGGATGGGATGTGTTTTAACCCTGTATTTGGTTCTGGGAAGTCTAGGGGGGGAGGGGGGAAAGGGGGGAGGGGAGAAGGGGATTAGGGGAATTAAAAATTGATGTATTATAGCTAAATAATGGAAAAAGAGGAGATGCTCGGCTGGTACCCCAAACTGCACTCGATGAGGCGGTTGAGAAGGGAGATGGGATGTAGGGAGGTGGAAAGGAGGAAAGAGGAGAGGTTGTGGATTTAGGGAGAGGAAGGAAGAGGAAGGTGAATGAGGGTGGAGGCAAGGCGGGGCCTGCCGAGCATCTCCGAAAATGTAATGTATTATTTCTTTTTTTTGTTTGTGTAAGTAAATGCATCATACTTGTGTTATTTGTTGTTTAACTTTAAAAATTAATAAAAAAATTATTAAAAAAAAACAAAAAAAAACACGACCACCAGGAAAATTATAAAACTATAAAAAGTTTTAATAAATTATAAGCATTGCGCTCGTTGCGCCCGGCTCCTAGCTCTAAATAGCCTCCCCACCTTCTGGAGGTTACCCTGACGATGCTGGTAGTGACCAGCGAAAGCTAGGTACATTTTAATCTATTAAAACTTTTTATAGTTTTATAATTTTCCTGGTGGTCGTGTGTTTTATGTCAGGCAATATTTGATAATATCCGTAAAAATACAACTCCTGGGCATAATTATACTCAAAATAAATAAAATACGACCACCAGGAGGATATAAGTAAAAATACTTTACTAAAACCGCCAAGCTTTCGTTGGGAACTCCCAACATCATCAGGGCTAAAAAGCTAGTTAACAAAGATGACTTAAATAGGTTTAGCTGACATTTGCACCCGGCTCTTGGATCGCGTCACCGGCCCTAGTCGGTCAATTTGTATTCCAGATGTTTCCTTTGCATTGCGTTCTCTTCTGTCGTTTTTTTGGACCTTCTTACCCGCTCCTTCATTGTCAATGTTTGGGTTTATTAGCACCCTTATGTCCTCCTCCCTTCTGATGTTATTTGCTCCCATTTCATATTTTCTTCTTCCACTGTGGGTCTCGGGGGCATTTGGTTTTCTTTTATTATTATCATCCATCCCACCAGAGCTCCAGGTACTTTTTCCAACCCCCTTCAACTGTGGACCGATGTTTTTTCCCTGTTCTGCATTCCCCTTTCCCTCTTCCTTGCCCATTCGGGTAGAATCCTCCACTATAGGAGTAATCACCCAGTGTCCCATAAGGTTAGCTGCATTAGAGCATTATTTAAGCGCGTGGACTCCCACTGCAGCACGGATGAGTTTAAAAAGGAAGAAAAGAAACATCTCTTCCATATTTGTCAACAAAATGGAGCAAAGGGCATAGGAGCAAAAGGGTATACAATTATGAGATTTGTGGGGGTGCAAAGCACGGCAGTATGCTGCATGCACATGTTACCCCTACATCTCACTCTTTTCTATTTTATTAGGGCATTATCCTAAGCTGAATAGTTAGTGGGTCTTAATCAGGGGACATACAACCTTGTATTTGTTTATATAAAGCATAAACTTGTTCCTGAGGCAAAGTTAATGGTGGTTTAGTACGGAAAACTGAAAGACACCTTATTAAGTAGAGAAAAAAGACATTGAATTAAACAACAACTGATAAGGATAGCAACTATTATAATGAAATATTGAACAATCTTTCCGAGAAGGCCAATGGGAAGCCATGACCATAGAGCATTCCACCAGTTTCCTAAGGTATCAATTTTTAAATCAGAAGCCAAATTATGTAAAAGAATTTGCTTTTGAATAACGCCAGATTGATCAGAAAGATTGAAACAACACATTCCTTCGAGCGCTTCACATCCCAGATGTTGTCGGAGCAACAGATAATCAATTGCAGCATGATTTTGTAAAATAGCTTTAAGAAATTCTATTAGCTCTTGATTAATGGCAGATAAAGCTAGGGAAGTTACATTTATGATTTTTGCTAAATTACATGCAAGAGCATTTAAATTTACATGAGCTCGAACAGCAAGTGCTGGTACGCCTACTAATGAAATGGCTAAGGCAGTATACTCTGCTTCATTGAGGAGAGTTCTAGAAGAATCACAAGTATCATCCAGGGCTACTGATCTTCTGTGACGTTTTGAACTGGATATGTTGAGTTCCGTTTTTGTTGGCAAAAACGTGGTGAGTCTACTAAGGCAACACTGTGTCATACTTACATTGGCAGGAATGTAATTAAATGTTTCTTTCCCACAGGTAAAGAACCATCCTTTTTGTAACCATATATGTGCATAATTAAAAGATACCTCTTGAAAGGAGGTACAATTTAAAATCCCTTGACTGACATGTATATAATGAGGGTTTTTAGGTGAAGTAGTACAATTGACAATTTTTGCACAAGTAAGATTTGTAGGAACAGCTACAATTGGTGTATGCAAAACAATACCATCAAAGGGTAACATATAAGAGGCAGGACCCCAGTTTGACATAGTTGCATAGTGAAATTCATTGGCTGATAGAAAATTGCTTAAACCAGTATAATTTTTTAAAACTGATGCTGGGACACCCACAGGTATAAGACAGGTAGAGAGTAGATTTTCCATATCATATGATTCAGAAAGACAAAAGTCTGTCACTTGTGTGACATTAGCTAATTGCACCCAAATATTATACTTCATCCGTGATTCTAAAGGATGAGGTGGAAGAGCTTGAGTTCCCACACAGCAATTAAGAAGGAAAGAGAGGTAAAGAATGACTAAGGAATTTGCAGTCAAAACCACAAATATGGCAGCGCATAAATTCTCTGGTGTAGGTTCTTTCCCTTGTTGCCGCAGAACCTCCTGCACTTTGCATGTTAGGTTCTTCACATCACCCCAGGTCGTTGGTCGACTGCGATGGCGAGAGCGAAAGGGACGCTGCGCTGTCTGAAGGGTCACCTTCTTCATTTCCGGGATTGGGTTCGTGACTTGATGCCACAACATCTTTGGCTGGTCGCACACACCGGGCTGGAATCCAGAGAGGGCCTGTCGGAGCAGGCACAGCAGCATAGCCTCGTCCCCAAGTTAATAAAGGAACTGGACCTAACCAGGTTTTATCAGGCAATTGCCGATAATATACCAATGGATTAGGGAGCACAGCTTTCTGCTGAAAGTGACGCTGGTAGGCAGTAGTGTTTTGAAAAGAAATATTCAGCTGATTTAAAGTTATTAAGACTTTATTAACTTGACGAGTTATGCATGCCAAATTAGGTACCCTTGATCCCTCCTTTTTTAATTGTTTAAGTAAACAATCTTTAAATGAACGATTGGTTTGTTCAACAATAGCTTGGCCAGTAGAATTATAGGGAAGGCCATGACGAAGAAGAATATTCCATGTAGTGCAAAATTGTAGGAAGGAAGTGTAAGTATAAGCTGGGCCATTATCTGTTTTGATAACTGCCGGTTTTCCCAAAGCCGTAATAGCCGCCATAAGATGGGAAATGATGTGATTAGAGGTTTCTCCCCGTTGGGGGGTTGCCCAGATGGCACCGGAAAAAGTGTCAATTGAAATGTGAAGATACTTCCAAGGTGCTAGAGATGGAACGTGAGTAACATCCATTTGCCACAATTGATTGGCTTCTAAACCACATGGGTTAACACCTGTGTCTCCTATAGGGGATAGACTAGCACATTGAGGACAAGCGGAAATGATTTGTTTCGCTTGGCTTAGAGGAATATGGCAGGATTGTGCCAGGCCACGAGCATTTTGATGGAAAAAGGAGTGACTATAAAAGGGATCAGAAAACAAAGTGGGTAATATATGAACAGCAGCATCCGCCTGAGCATTACCTTCCGAGAGAAGTCCAGGTAAAGAAGAATGACTTCGAATGTGTGAAACAAAATATGGATGAGTACAATCCTGTAATAAATGCCTCAAAGTTAAAAACAAAGACAATAAATTAGCATCTAGTCTGGGTGTTACATAAGCACCAGGTAAATTAACAATAAGTTGACAGACATAGAGAGAGTCGGAAATGAGATTAAATGGTTTTTGAGCAAAAGTGTGAAAAGCGAGAATAGCAGCCGCAAGTTCCGATCGTTGCGGTGTGGGTTGCACAGCTGTGTAAAGAGTGTGCCATTTCGCTGTTGACTCATCTCGATATGTGATTGCTCTTCTAGTCTTGCTGCTGTTGGAAAATACAGTAATAGCATCAGACAAAGGCTGATTTGAAAGCATAGAGAAAATACGAAAAGAGGAAGTCATTAAGAATGTAAAGTGAGGGTCTTTAAGTAAATGATATGAAATTTTCCCTACATAGTCTATCAAAGCAATTTGTAAAGCTTGACATGTATGAAATGCAAATTCAAAATTAGATTTAGCAAGAGGAATACAAATGTCCACCAAGTCTGTGCCGGTTCGTTGGAGAGCCCGTAAACGGCCTTGTACTATTAAATCTGCTATAGCAAGAAAAATAGGCAAAATATTATGGGAAGGGGTATGTGGTAAATAAAGCCACTCAATACAATAAACTTGATTGTTATTTATAGCAGAAAGGACTTCTGTAGGTAATTTCTCAGTGGGGAAGATTAATAAGGTTAGCGGAGAATTAAGAACAGGAATATGGTCAACAAATTTAGTTCTTGTAATTGAATTAATTTGTTTAATAACACCTTGCACTGCCGAGGGAATGGAGATTACATCTGCAGGGGATTTGCCCTGGGTGAGTAATTCAAATAAGGGACTTAACAGACCTGTAGGTAAGCAAAAATAAGGTCTTACCCAATTAATAGTGCCGAAAATTTGTTGTAGTTTAACTAGCGAAATAGAAGGAGATAAAGAAAACTGTGGAATATTAGGACTTGAATAACTTTGGAGGAGTTTGTGTCCTAAATACACATATGGCGAGCAAAGCTGTACCTTTTCAGGGGCAATTTGTAATCCACTGTCGGCTAGTTCTACTTGAAGTTCGGAAAGCCAATAAGATGGGATGGAAGGGGCTCCTATAAGAATATCATCCATATAATGATATATTAATGCTGTTGGATGACGCTTACGGAAAGGAGCTAAAGCATTGGCTACAAAATATTGACACAAAGTGGGACTGTTCAACATTCCTTGTGGTAATACAGTCCAATGGTAATGGCAAGTGGGTTTAGTGTGATTGATAGCTGGTACTGTAAAAGCAAATTTTTCTCGGTCTGCCATACACAGAGGTATGGAGAAAAAACAATCTTTCAGATCTATGATCATCAATTGATGATCTTGTGGGATTAAGTTTGGATTGGGAGTACCACATTGCAGAGCTCCCATAGGCTGAATACATGCATTAACGGCACGGAGATCGTGTAGGAATCTCCATTTGCCACTTTTCTTTTTTATAACAAAAACCGGAGTGTTCCATGGACTAGCGGAAGGGGCAATGTGTTGAGCTTGTAATTGTTCTTGAACAAGAATTTTTAAGGCTTGTAATTTGTACAGAGGAAGAGGCCATTGTTCCACCCAAACAGGTGTAGTAGTTAACCAAGTTAAGGGTAAGGCAAACATTTTATTCATCGAAAGTGATGGTAGCCCCCCATTTACTAAGTAGGTCTCGTCCCCATAAGTTGACATGAATGTCAAGAATGAAGGGACGGAGTTGAACAGTTACAGTAGAATTGGGAAGACTTGCAGAAAGAAATTGTGTACTTTGTTGTGCACCTTGTCGCCCTCCTACACCCCAAACACTAGGGCATGGGTCAGTGGGCCAAGATGCAGGCCAATATTTAGCTGAAATCACTGAAACATCAGCCCCTGTATCAATTATGCCCTCAAAAGGCTTACCCTGAAAAAGGACTGTCTGACGGGGTTGCTGGGTGGTGATCGGGGTGGTTAATGCAATTATAACGGGATCCGTGGAACCAAACCCGCTGTCCCCTCGATCCCTATCACGACCCCCTGCAGGGACAAAATAGGGCAAATGGAGTAATTGAGCAGGACTAGCATTGCTTGGCAAAGTCTGTGGCATGTTAGTCCATAATTGAATAAAGATGACGCCTGCATAGTCAGAATCAATTACTCCAGGGATTACAAAAAATCCCTTTTTTCCCATGCTAGATCAAGGCAAAATTAATCCAACATATCCAGAGGGGAGAGGACCAGAAAGTTGCGAAGGGACTACTTGTACCTCTCCTGGAAATTTGAAACACACTTCTTGTTGGATAATTAAATCTATCCCAGCACTCCCTCTAGTGGCAGCAGGGGTATTATTAATTGTTGATTGAATTACTGAGGGGTCTCTGTTTGGACCGGGGCTGGAGACCAGCCCGCTTTGAAGTTTCCCGACTGGCATTCATTAGCCCAATGAAAACCCTTATTACACTTAGGGCATATTGTTTTTGGACACCCCCCAACAATATTTTGAAATGGTCGGGAGGCAGACATTCCTCCCCCAGGATTTCTGCATTCCCGTTTAAAGTGTCCAATTTTACCAGAATTATAACATTTCCCCTGAGATTTCTGAACTTTTGTAAGAGCTGCAGCTAAGAGATTAGTTTGAAAAGAGGCAGTTCCTATATTGTGACATGCTTTAATCATTTCTGCCAAATCAGGTTGAGCTCCCAATCCAATGATGGCCCGTTTACATTCAGTGGTGGCGTTTTCTTTAGCCAATTTCATGAGCAATTCAAATTGGGCATCAGGATTATCAATTTGTTGTTTCAAGGCATCTTGCAGATGATTAATAAAATCTGCATATGGTTAATTTGCCTTTTGACGAATATTTGAAAATGCTTGAGATGGTTTTCCAGTTATCGGAACTTTTCCAAAAGCTTTGTAAGCACATTCAGAGGATACGTGAAGAGTAGCCGTAGGCAAAACAATTTGTGCATTCACTGGAGTGAAAGCACCAGAGCCATATAACTGCTCTGGGAGGTAAGCACCTCCAGAAGTTGCAGCTCTTAATGCACACTGATGTCTAAACTCACTATCCCATACCACATACTGAGCTGGCGTTAATAACATATGAATTGTTGTTTTCCAGTAGATTTTGTCACCCTTCCATGCCAACCCCCCCCTCTTAGTCAGTAAAGTCAGATGCCCCAACAATCAGGGGTCACTTTGGTTCACGCTCTGTAACTCCTGCATCAGATTCTCTGTTGGTTTGCTCGAGACCACTTTTGAGGCTGGCTGCTGCACAGGGGGTACCATGGCTTGTACCACTTCCTCCCTCTTGCTGTTATACTGCGGCATCCAGGACAAGGCGTCCGCCAGGAAGTTTCTCCCACCAGGCATGTATTTCAGACCGAAGCAAAATCTCTGAAAGTATTGTGCCCACCTTACGTGTTTAGGGGCGAGGCGTCGAGGCGTCTGTAGGGCCTCGAGGTTCTTGTGATCCGTCCACACCTCGAACGGTTCTTTGGCCCCCTCCAGGAAATGCTGCCATGTGGCCACTGCCCATCGTACAGTGAATGCCTCTTTTTCCCATATCACCCACGCTCGCTCGCTGTCGGTAAGTTTTCGAGAGGTAAACACATAAGGTTGCAGAACCCCTTGGTCATTCTTCTGGAGCAGAACTGCCCCCACTGCCACATCACTGGCATCTGCCTGTACAATGAACTTTTTGTCAGGGTCTGGATGTCGTAAAACCGGCTCCCTCAAGAAGAGGGCTTGAAGGTCCTCAAAAGCCCTCTGGCAGGCAAGCGACCATGACAATGGTTGACTGGGGTGTGGCTTACCCACCGAGTGTTTTGTCCGGAGTAAACCATTAAGGGTAGGGCCACCTTGGCGAACGAGGGGATAAACTGCCGGTAGAAATTCGCAAACCCTAGAAAGCTTTGCAACTGGCGGCGAGATTGTGGTGCTTGCCATTCGAGCACTGCTTGGACCTTAGCTGGATCCATCTCCACTCCTTCCCCTGAGATCCGATACCTGAGATAGTCCAACCGGGTCTGGTGAAAATCACACTTGGACAATTTCATGTATACGTGAGCTTGTAGGAGTTTTTCCAGCACCTGTCTTACAAGCTTAATATGGTCTGTCATGTTAGTGGAGTATATCAGGATGTCGTTCAGGTAGACAAGGACCCCCTGATACAAATGCTCATGAAGCACTTCGTTAATCAGCTGCATGAACATGGCAGGGGCTCCCTGCAACCTGAATGGCATCACCCGGAATTGATAACTCCCCAACAGACTGTTGAACGCAGTCTTCCATTCATCCCCCCGCCTTACTCGAACTCTATAGTATGCCTCTCGTAGGTCGAGTTTCGTGAATATCCTACCTATTGCCAGATGGGCTAGCAAGTCTTTCATAAGCGGTAGGGGGTATAGGTTTTCTATGCACACTCCATTGAGCCCTCTAAAGTCCACGCACAGGCGCAGGGTGCCATCCTTCTTTTCCTTAAAGAGCACTGGGGCCGCGACCCATGACCGGGCAGGCTGGATGAAGCTCTTTGCCAGGTTTTGGTCGATGTACTGCCGTAATTCCGCCATTTCCTTGGGTGTCATGGCATACATTCAGGGCTTTGGAAGTTTGGCACCCGGTATGATGTCGATGGCGCAATCAGTTGGACAGTGAGGAGGTAATACGTCACTCTCCCGCTCGCTGAACACCTCAGCAAGATCGGCATACGCCGATGGGAAGGAGAAATTCCCCCCCACATCTCCTTTCTGGCTCTCTGTGCCTGCTTGCACCTGCTCGTGTGGAGGTGGCCGGGGACCACCTATCCGAATCTTCCTGTATCCCCCCTCCCACCAGATCGTGGGGCCCCACTTGTCCAACCATGCTAGGCCTAATATGACGGCCTCCATCATCGAGGGGACTATGATGAAGCGAATGACCTCCCAGTGATCCCCCATCTCCATTCGTACCGGTTCCGTGACAAATGTGGCCAGCCCCCCCCCCCAACAGGGAGCCATCCACCTGCTTGAAACTCACGGGATCGGCCAAGGTCCTAACCCTGATCCCCACCTTTTTTACGACGGCCCCACTGATTAGACAACGGGTACAGCCAGAATCTATGAGGGCGTCATACTCCCCCCTGTAACCTGACTGCGGGCTTAGCAACGTGATAGGGATGGTGAACGGTTGGATGGGCTCACTCACCATTGGGTCCTCTGGTTCCTCCGCTTCACTGTCATAGACGACCAACTGGTGTCCCGTCGCAGCGGTGGCGTCCCCATCCTTTGGCCGGCCTCCACGCGGGGTGGACCCCTCAGCCTGGTGTGCAGCCCTCGATTTTTCTGGGGTCTTTTTGGGGGTGGTCTTCCCAGGGGATTCTGTCTTCCCTTGCGACACTGGAACTGGACACTCCGCAATGCGATGCCCTGGTTGATTGCAGTGGAAGCAACGAAACGACGGATGAGGCATCCCTGCGGAGGAACTCGGCCCTGGTCCCGGGCCCCTTGGTCTCTCCGTGGGCCTGCATGGTGCTATTGGCCCATCGCCCTTAGCCCGGAATTCCTGGAGCCCCGCATCCAGGTCCACCACCACACGAAACCAGTCTTGCAGCCTACTCGGGATTCCGCGGGCCTGGCGTAGGTCTCGATCCAGACCCATCCGGAACTGGTGGACCAACAAGCGTTCCGGCCATGTTCACAGCTTGCCGGCCACCCATCGGAACTCCCGAACATAGTCAGCTGCAGGTCGGCCTCGCTGCTTGAGCACCATCAGTTCCCCCTCTGCACGCTGGACCCTAGAAACGTCCTCAAAGCGGGTACGCAGAGCCCCCAAAAACAACCCAGCATCTGCTAGCTCCCGGGCATGGTCGCTGTGTAGATTGGCCACCCAGTCTGCGGCCTCCCCCCGCAGGGCCACCGTGACTGCTCCCACCATAGCCCAATGAGACGGGTAAAGGTGGGCATAATGATCCAGGTGGCTGATAGCCTGGCTAAGGAATAAAGCTAGCCGGTCCGGATTCCCATCGAATGTTGCTTGTAGGGGTGGAGGCCCCCTGGGGCCAAGGACCCATACCCCACCCCGGACCATGCATGGCATCTGCCACAGGCACAGAACCTGGCGCCACAGCGTCCACACCCCTCCTGGCTGACATCCCAACCCCCGGACCTGAACGCCTGGTGGTAGCCGCCATTGGGTCCGACAGCGGCCTGCCTACCCATGCAATCCATGGCCGCTCCACCGGCAAAGGCGCATTCTGGATGGGGCCCCTCACCTGTGGCGTGTCACCTCTGTGACTGGCGTCTAGCTTTAGCCTTGGACTAGCCATCCAGAACTGGGCTGGCCCTGACTGGAGCGGTGGCAGACCAGTCCATGACCATGACGCCACCTCCGGACTCTGTTCCCATCTTGGCCACGAGGGAGGATCCTGGAAACCTGCTTCTCCAAAGTGCTCCCGCAAAATGTCCATTGTGGTCTGCCCTGGGGCCGTAGAGTAACTCCAGTCCTCCTCCTCATTGTCCATCAGACGTCTCTCTCTCCACTGGGACAGCGATTGGCCCAAGACTCCTGGCGTGTGTGGCTGGCTGGTTGCTGGCCTGGTGGCGGCTGAGCTATGCCACCACTCCCCTGAGGGCCCTTTTCCCTCTGGAGCAGACCCCAGGACTGCCTGGGCGTCACCTGGCCATTCCGCTGGTCTGGCCTCAACCACCTTGGGACATACTACACTACAGGCTGGTCAATGTCTTGAGGGGCTGGCTCAACCCCCTGGCCTCTGACGCCTCTGGCCCTTCCCCTGCAGGCCCCATCTCCTGAGTGCCCTCGGCCATTCCCCCAGCACCGAGGAAAGACAGACAAAACTGGTTGACCACCAAAGGCAACGGATGGAGACACAGGGAAAGGGATTTGGAGCGCTGACTTCCTGTCAAAGATCCTCACCCCTGGCAAGAAGACACGGAGCCGTCAAGTTCACAGGTGGCTGTTGGTTTACTTCAGGAATCTCTGGCATGCAGTTACAATAATACTCTGCTATCAAAGTCAGCGCTGGGAGCAACTGCCTCCCAGCACTCTATATACACACCCGCTAATCAACCCCACCCCCGCCCACCTAACCAACATCCGGACACGCAAGCTTAAATGGCCAGGTGCAACGCACTGATGCCTTTCAGCCTCGCGCGCGTCCCTGCCCTAGTCTGCTGTGCTTCAGGCTGCTCTGCCAGCCCTCGACCCCCTGCTGATCGGCAGCCACTCCGGCGGTCCTCAATTCCAGACCCGGTCGCCACATCAGCTGTCCGGCGGCCCGTCAGCTGTTCAGTGGCTGCTCCGCCGGCCCTCGGCCCTCAGCCTTTGCCGGCCTATCAGCTAGTCGGTGGCCCGTCAGCTGCTCGGCGGCCGAGGGACGCCGCCAGGACCACAAGCAGGCATGCGCTCGGCAGAAGTTTGAGCGGTTGCCCACGCCACCAGGGATGTCATCTAGTTCTGTGCCCATCAGCTGGCTGGAAGCAGGTGGGCTTGTCGGTGCTGGCCACCGCCGTCCTCCTCCGCCCCGCATGCCGTCCTAAAACCTCGCCCCACCTGTTTATGTCGAGCCCGAAGGGCTGGACACCAATATCTCAGGAGTTGCCACAAAGAAGAGGGAGTCAAGCTATTCCCTAAAGCACCTGTAGGCAGGACAAGAAACAATGGATGGAAACTAATCAAAGAGAGAAGCAACCTAGAACTAAGGAGAAATTTCCTGATCAGTGGAACAACCTGCCTCCAGAAGTTGTGAATGGTCCAACACTGGAAGTTGTTAAGAAGAGACTGGACAACCATTTGTCTGAAATGGTATAGGGTTTCCTGCCTGAGCAGGGGATTGGACTAGAACAGGGCTTTTCAACTGGTGGTACGCGTACCACTTGTGGTACATTAACGAGTGGCAGGTGGTACGCAGCCCTGCCTAGCCAAGTGTAGTGGGGGAGGGAAAGAGCCAGCGCAGGCAAGGACTTACTGTGAGAGAGTCCTCCGGAGCCGCAGAGTGGCTGGGGCAAGGCAAAGGCCCCAGGCTCACTTCTGGCTCACCCTCCCCCATGAGAAAGGAGGAGGAGGGGGGTGGAGACAGGAGAGGCTATAAAAGGAGGCAGTTTGGGAGGGAGAGAGAAAAAAAGAGGCAACCCTGGGAGGAGGTGGAGTCAGCTCTAGCTGCACTGAAGGGGAAGGAGGAGGGTGGGGGGGAGAGGAGATCAAGCAGGCCGGCCATGAGCTGGCAGCAACAAACAGGCAAGAAATGCAGCAGGGGAGGGGGTTGCCCTCCACAAGGAATGAAGAAAGGTAGCATCAGCTGGAGGTGAGACACGGAGGGAGGGAGATGGAGAGTGGAAGGATTCTTATGTGCTTTTGTGACTTTGAAGTTCTGGGATTTGTGCAATGAGGGCTTTGTGTTATTAAGGAGTGTTTGGCAATTTCTATTTGGCTGATGGCTAATGTCTTGTGTTAGCTTCTATTGCTCTGCTATTGTTAGCTGTAAGTTTTGCTGCAAGGGATTTTGAAGTATTTTTCTCCTGAATGGATTTTGCCTGTAGCATTCCTTTACTTAAGAATGGAGCCATTTGGTGAGGCTGCCTTAGCCAGTACTTACTACATTTTGTTTTCTTAAGTGCAGGCTGCCGGCTCCTTAACTTTCTTTTCTAGCCAGTAGTTAATTCTTAAAGGGCCTTTCTAAGCTAGTTCACTCAGCAGCTTGTCTTTTCTGTTTCTGGAGGTTTTTCTTTGTTTGATGAATAAATGGAAGAGAGAAAATATGGGGGGGGGGGGGTTTCAAATTCTTCCTTCAGAAGGAGATAGGAATGAGAAAGAGGGAGGCAGGGAAGGAGGGAGGGAGGGAAGTCTCGCCTTAGCACCTGGCCACCAGCAGCCCTGCCATTGACTTTGCTTGTCAAAAGGTTGCAGAAGGGGATCACATGACCCTGGAACACTGTGACCATCATAAATATGAATCAGTTGCCAAGCATCCAAATATAAATCACATGACCCTGGGCATGCTGCAATGGTCATAAGTGTGAAAAATGGTCATAAGTCATTTCAGTGCAATTGCAACTTTGAACAGGTTTTTTGTTTTTTTTGGTCATCAAGTTTTTGACCTCCAAGGTCCCTTCCAACTCTATTATTATTATTATTATTATTATTATTATTATTATTATTATTATTATTATTATTATTATTATTATTATTATTATTATTGCTCTATTTCCTTTTTCTGCTGTTCCAGGTTGCTGCAGTGGGTTCTGGTAAACTGGATTCCTTTAAAAATGTTATTGATGGTTCTATGGGTGTTCTCTAATAGGTCCTTTTTTTATTATGGTGAAGGTGTCTACTTATTTGATCAATAAATTAATCATATATTGTTATTAATAATCACTATGTGTTTTGAAATAAACTACATCACCAGGGATGGCATCTTCAAGTTTTTAAAAAAAACATTCAGAACTAGGCTTTGTGTCAAGCTAGGAATTTGGTGGTTTTGTGGGCCAACTACATGGCAGAATCATCATGGCAGACAGACCCATTCTTTTTTTCCCTTTTTTTAATACAAGTTTTATTAAGTTTTTCAATTTTTACAACAAAGTGCTTAGGAAACAACGTGGTGATGGGGTAGTCAATTATCCAAAAACAAACACACTTATGTATAATTCAAATTAACTCATTAAAAATTCCCTCTCTAATTCCGACCAATCATGTAACATATTCAGATTAATACATTTCTAGTACAAATCCATCAATCAATAAAATTTATAAAAAGCCATTAAATGTAAAAATCCCAATCCTGTATTTAAGCTTTACAAAATTCCAATTACCATATTTCAATTAGCCATTTAAACTTATTATTTAAACTTCGGGTATCCGTAATTTCCCTCTATTCATAACATAACAATTATAATATCTAAAAAGAAAAAGAAAAAAAGCATATTATTCCCACAATTACATTCTTATATTTCCTAAACATATTCTATTCTTGTTCTAATATCTCCTCATTTACTAATACCATATCTTCTATTAACACAATCCATTTTCTTATTCTTCATCCAGTACAGAATAATTATCATACATAAAGTAAACACATTAATTCAAAAAATACAGTCTATATCTCAGATATATATTCTACTAGCCAAAAATTTTCCTCCCACTTATAATTCTAAATCTTAAACCTTAAGTCAATCTGTGTCTAAAAAGCCTTTTTAACCCATTACATACAATTTTAGGTCACACTCTTAAGTCTTATTCTAGCTTTCTTTTTGTGCCAAGCAGGTTTCCATAACAGAGCCTCTATATCAACAAATAAATCTCTCTTTATTCCTTGTGGTATCATTTGAGTAAAAAAAAAGGTCCCATCCTCTGTTTTAGGAACCTGACTCCTTTGTAATTGATCCCTTGTTGCTTTAAAAATTCAACTCTCAACATTTGATTCTGCTGAATAAGACATTCAATTATGTCCAATTTTGTGGTTAGTAGTTGGTTGTCAAAATTGTCATGGTTCTCAATAAATTGTATTTGCACGTTCATTCCTGTTACTTTTGAAATTGTATATGGTTTAGTTAAAGTCACTTTTTGATCATCAGGAGTCTCAATAGGTTGTATATAGAATGGCATAGAATCTTCTTTGGTATTGATTGATTCCTCTTCTGTTGTTTTTTGGTCTGTAGGATAGTCAAATGAAGTCTGGAGGTCAGTTTGTAAATTCAAAGCAGAGTTTCTGTTTTTTATTTCTGTAGTAATCTCTTTTATTTTAACGCATACTTGCTCAGTGGCTTCATAGATTTTTTTCCAATATAAGTTTACAGTTGAGTTGTAAATAGGGTTTCTCCATTTCAATAGTAACTAGAAACAATCCTGTTATCTTTTAGTGGAGGCTATATTTAATAACAGTTAGCCAATGTCCACCCCCACAGATTTAACAGCTGTTGAACTTCTTTATCTTTTCCCTTTTATGATGATCTGAAGGTGAAAGCCAACCTCAGCATCAAACAAGAAAAAAAACAGTTGCAGTTTTAAATTTCTCCACAAGGTGTCCTCAGTAGTTTATAAAATCTCTTCCCAGACACCAAAAATAATGTTAAGAAAATCAGGAAAAAATAGTATTCTTCACATATAAACTAAATCCAATAATGAAATTCAATAATAAGAATTTTTTCAAGACCCCAAAGTAAATAGAAGTAAAAAATAGTCAATGAAATTAATTTTCTTTCTTTTTTCAAAGCTTCTCTTCCCACACTGACAAATGCCACTCTCTCAAAGAAGGGAAATAATTCCAAAAATGCATTTTACAGGGAAAAAAAGGGCAAAGAGAGGAAAGAAAAGGTCTCACCAGGATCAACCATGGTAGTTATTTACGCTTAGGTGTTCTTCTGACTTTCAGTTACAGCAGCAAAGTGATCGGCCATTTTACTGGTCGATCTTTTCTCCGTCGGCCCTAAGGAGCAATCTCAGACCGCGGAAGGAGCTGCTGCCCTTCCACAGTCGATGAGGACCTCCTCAATGGTAGTCACCCCTCCAGGGCGACTTTTCAACCCGATTAAGGGTCTACCGGCAGAGGGAAAGCAGCCAGCGAAGAGAGGAGTCTCTCCGCATGACTGCACACGCCGCGATCCAGAACCGGAAGTCAGACCCATTCTTCAGGTAAGTGGACTTTCACATCCTATCTGCATATCAGTTTCTTTTTTTTTCAGACACATTTCATACTACTCAATTAGTATTAAGTATACTGGGAATCAGTGTTAATACATTTTAAAACAAACATCAACAGCCATATTTTATAGGAGTAGATTGTATAAGATGTGAATTATGAACATATAGTAGCTTTTACCCAGGCATTTTCTAATTTAATGTTTTAACCTACGTTTAAAAAAATAGTGTAGTTATAAATCACTTGTTCACTGAGAATGGGTGTTAAGTTCAAGGGAAGCCAAGGGAATTCAGGAGATCATATTTTAAGAGTAATTGCTATCTATTGTTGAGTCAAAGTTCATGAAAACTAAACAGTGGAAAAGGCTCAGTACTAAATTTGATTAATGATTAAATCTGTTAGCTTGAGGACTCAGAGGGAGCATGCTGTTAATTATGGATGGTACACTGATTTTAATAGTATAGCAGAAGATGAACTGATATTGTTTTAAACAGTTACTGAGGAGAAACAGTGATTTAGCAAAACAGGAAACAACAGGAAATGTGTATGGACTGTTATATGTAAAGCAAGCCAAAGAACTGTATGAATATTCTCATTTTTTCATTTTATCTTTCAAAAATAGAATGTTGACTGGCTTCTGGCAAGAGATGGGCTGCACCTAACAAGGACCGGGAAGAATGTGTTTGGAAAACAACTGGCTTGGCTCATTCGAAGAGCTTTGAACTAAAACTGGAAGGGGAGGGAGACCAATATTTAAGCCCAAACCCCAAGTATACAGGTAGTCCTTGACTTACAACCATAGTTGAGCCCAAAATTTATTTTGCTAAGTGAGACAGTTATTAAGTCAATTTTGCCTCATTTTATGACCTTTCTTGCCATGGTTGTTAAGTGAATCACTGCAGTTGTTAAGTTAGTAACATGGTTAAGTGAATCTAGTTTCCCCATTGACTTTGCTTGTCAGAAGGTCGAAAAAGGTGATCACATGATCCTGGAACACTGCAACCATCCTAAATATGAACCAGTTGCCAAGCATACAAATTTTGATCATGTGACCATGGGGATACTGCGACGGTTGTGTGAAAAATGGTCATAAGTCACTTTTTTCAGTAATGTTGTAACTTCAAATGGTCACTAAATGAACTGTTGTAAATTAAGGACTACCTGTAATCCACAAGACAACCAATCAGACAGTGAGAATGGGAGTGATGAGAAGGGGAGCTCAGGTATAAAACAGGAGATGTAGGAAGCAAATTAAAGGTCACCTATAATGAGCTTAGATGTCTATACACTAATGCTCAGAGTTTGGGTAACAGAGAGAACTTGAAGTACTAGTACATGAAGCCAGGTACAATATTGTTGCCATTACTGAAACATGGTGGGATGGAACTCATGGAACATACTGCTAGACGGATATAAATTGTTCAAAAGAAACAGAACCAACTTTAAAAAAAAAGGGGGGGAGTTGCATTGTATGTAAAGAATTACTACACATCTACAGAAATACACAATACTAGGGATAAAAGCCCTATTGAATTCATTTGGGTGAATACTGTATAGGAGGAAAAAGAAATGACATTGCCATAGGTGTGTAGTACAGGCCACCCAACCAAGTGGAGGAAATAGATGAACTTTTTGCTAATCAGTTAGCCGAGGTGTGCAGGAAACATACCACTGTAGTAATGGGAGACTTTAACTACCCTGACATAAACTGGGAAACAAACTCTGCAGTGAGTGGGAGATCAAACAGGTTTCTGACGTGCCTAGCTGGCAACTTTGTCACTCAAAAGGTGGAGGTGGGAACTAGAGGGTCAGCTATACTGGACTTAATCCTGATTAATAGGGATGAGATGATTGAGGGAGTGGAAGTTGTAGGAACATTGTGGGAGAGTGACTGTCATACTAGAATTTGCCATAATGCAGGGACAGGTGACTAAACAAAATCAGACCAGTGTTATAGACTTCAAGAGAGCTGACTTCAACACACTAAGACAGGGCTTTTCAATCTTTTCACCCATTGTACCACTTTTAGGATATGGCAATATCCGAGTACCACCAGTCGCCTAGCAAGGTGTCAAAAACCTGATGACCAAAAAAAAAAAAAAAGTGATGAAGTACAGGTAGTCCTTGACTTACAACAGTTTGCTTAGTGACTGTTTGAAGTTACAATGGCACTGAAAAAAGTGCCCCCCAAGCCACAGCCGAGCAAGACACCTGCCTGCCCACCCGGTGGTGCTCTTCCTCCTGTCCGAGGTTTTCATTGTTGTGAGCATTTCTGTTGAGGATTGGCAGCAGGGGTGGGGTGGGGGGTGTTTGGTTTTTATTCCCCCCCGTCTGCTGGGTGGTTGCAGCAGGTTTTGGTCACTTCACATGACCCTGGGACACTGTGACCGTCATGAATCAGTTGCCAAGCATCTGAATGTAAATCACAAAACCCTGGAGATGCTGCAACATTCCAGCTGATCAGCGCTTCTTCTGGGCTCAGCAGAAGTGCCAGGATCAGCACCGAGCTCCAGCTGGAGCCTGGTGCTGATCCTGATGCTTCCACTGAGCCCTGACAGTCCCGAAGAAGCGCTGATCCTGATGTTTCCACTGAGCCCTGACAGTCCCGAAGAAGCACTGATCCTGGCGCTTCCGCTGAGCCCTGACAGCCCTGCAGCTCCAGCCATCTCTCGCTCAGGCTTGTGCGGTGCTGCCACCGGTTCAGCTCATTCCCCTCCCCCACCACCACTTTTCTGGGATGGTCGCGTACCACCTGCCAGGTGCCAATGTACCACAGGTGGGACCCGTACCACTGGTTGAAAAGCCCTGCACTAAGAGAAAGACTAGGAAGGATTCCATGAACGGAAATCCTAGAAGGAAGAACATTTCAGGATGCATGGGAAACTCTGAAAAACAAAATAATAAAGGCACACACACAAAAAAACCCCTGATACCACAGAGAAAGAAAAACAAAAGACACCAGATGAGACCAGCATGGTTGCACAAAGAGCTGTCCGACAAATTGTGGGACAAGAAGTACAAATATAAAAAATGGAAACTGGGACAACAGAATACTAGCAAACAGCCTGACTCTGCAGGGATGGAGTCTGGAAGGCTAATGCTCAGAATGAACTAAGACTTGCAACAAATCCCCAAAATAACAAAAAAAGTTTCTTTCAATATGTAAGGAATAAGAACAAAGTCAAGGAAATGATCAGTCCACTAATGGGAGAAGATGGCAAGAAGGTGTCTGGCAGCCGGGAGAAAGCGAAACTACTTAATTCCTTCTTTGCCTCTATATTTATGCAAAAGGAAAAAAAAATAGTCCAACCTACCAAAAGCAGTACTGTGGGAGACAGAACAGGAATGCAGGTCAAAATAAGGTCAAACAGCCAAAAATCCTGGTCAAGAATTTACATGATTTGGATGACGTCTGAATTGAGGATGAATATACAGGAAATTGAGATAGAAATAGGTACATGGGCAGATCATAATTCGTTAAAAGTGATATGGAAAGGAACACAAAAAAGACCAAGATGGACTTTAAATCAATCTATATTAAAAGAAAAAGAATTTATAGAACTAGCGAAAAAAGAAATGGAGTTCTTCTTTAAAGAAAATAAAGAGGAAGACACAACATTACAAAATGTATGGGATACAGCTAAAGCATACTTTAGAGGTATAGCTATAACATATATGGCAAAGAAAAATAAACAGAGAAGACAGCAATACGTATTATTAAAAGAAAAATTTGGAAAATTAGAATCAGAACTACAGAAAAATCCACAGAAAAAGACTTTGAAAAGAGAAATGGAAATTGTTATGTCCTGGGCCTGCTGAGTAACTCAGCAGGTGCAGGAAGCTGCAGAGAGGCCCGGGCAGACCACGTGGATGCCCGGGACCAGACAGGCTGTCTCCAGCCTATGGCGCATGCGCAAGGCGGGAGAATCCGTTGCATTGATTGGTTGACACTGCCCCTGCAAAGGGGTATAAAAGGAATCCGCACCATTTTTGAGTTGGTTCTGTTGGAGATTTAATAAAGAAGGACTGTGTTACTCCTGCCTCGCTTCAATGTCTTCAAAACGAACAAAACAGAACATTGGCAATGAAGGTGGGATCTGCTGCAAAGGAAACAATGGAAGAAGATAGGCTGACTCACCACGGAAGGCCTGAAGCGCTGGGAAGTTCGGCGTCCGAAGAGTGCGACTCTGCCTGCCAGTATGAGAACGCTGGAGGAGAGCTCGGCAAAAGGGACCCCTTCTCAAGCCATTGCAGCATGAGGTGTTGATGAGGCCGCCGTGAAGTAACGATGTCCAAGCTAGGCCATCTGTCAGAATTCGACACAGCTCATCCGGAACGTTGGAGTTCTTACGTGGCCCGAGTAGAGAACTACTTCGGGAGGACGGTCTTAAAGCTGCTACGCTACTGTGTGTCTGTGGGCAAGAGACTTTCCATATTGCTGAGAATCTGCCCCCAGCACCACTTGAATCCATTGCTTATGCTGAGCTGAAGAGGATGTTGCGAGAACATTTTGAACCGAAGCTTTCGGTGATTGCTTGACGACACGCATTCGAGCTGAGGGACCAGCATCCGGGAGAATCTGCTGCGGACTTTATTGCTGCACTGAGACAAGCAGCTAGGCCATGCGAATTCAAGGACCTGGAAGAAAGACTTCGTGATCGTTTAATCTGTGGACTGAGAAGTCGTGACCTGCAGCAGAAGATCTTCACAAAGGAAGACGTTTCTTTCCAGGATGCTTTGAAAGAGATTACGGCCAACGAAGCAGCGGGTGGAGCTGTGAAGGCCTTGAGGCTCTCCAAGAACCCTACAACATTGAGCTCAGTCCATCAAGAGGTCGCTCGAGAGGTATCCGAACAGGAATCAGAGAATGAGGTCGACCGATTACAGCAGCCAGCAGAGAAAAGGCCCCAAGAGCGAAACAACAAGGCAACTCTATTCCCTCGGTGTTTCGGATGTGGAGGACACCACAAGCGCTCCGATTGCCGCTTCCATTTTGCTGTTTGCTGGGCGTGTGGCCAGCAAGGCCACAGTGCTGCCATCTGTTTGGGTCGCAAGGAGGATCATCCTGCGGGAGAATTGCCTCAGAAAGGTACCAGGGTCCCCAGCCAGAATAGGGTGGGTTTTTGCGCCTCCCGTAGAAGCATTTTTAAAACTGGGGCTCATAGGCCGCTAAGAAAGAAGCTTCACATTGACATCAAGTTGCAGGGGATTCCCCTATCGATGGAGTTGGACACGGTGTCAATGATCCTTACCGGAACCGTGAGTTACAAAGGACACGAAGGCAATCTTCACTCAGGTAGCAACGGTTTAATCAAGATTATTATTATTATTATTTATTTATTATTTATTGAATTTATATCCCGCCCTTCTCCTTGCGGACTCAGGGCGGCTGATCAATCTTGCCGCCCTTCTCCTTGCGGACTCAGGGCGGCAAGATCAATTTTGACATTAGCAGAGACCTGCAGCAATGAGGCTCTTTGCAAAACAAAGTTTGCGCTGGGAGCTATCGCCTCCCAGCGCTGCTTAAATACATTTCCAAAGCCAATCCCACCCTCCATCCAATTACCTACCCACCACACCCCCGCCCAACAAACCACAACCCCACCCATCCACCATCCTACACCTCACCCTCCTATCACCCAACCAGCACCCTCCAGCAATTTAGAAGACATGCAACGCCCTGCAATCTTTGGGCTACCGCCAATCAGCTGTTTGTCGGCTAGCCACCGAACGTCTGATCGGCGGCTACCTGTCATTCTGCGCATGCGCAGCCTTCCTTCTGTGCAGGCGCGGCATCCCAGGTCTTCTGGAATTGCCCGTCACTTGTTTAGCGGCGAGAACGCTCGCCGGAGAATCTCTGGCTTGTGTCTTCCAGACGGTAGGCTTTGACTTCTGTGCTGGCTCTCCCTTTTCGTGTGTCGAGCCCGGGAGGCGTTGAAGAACAAAATTAATGCAGAGCTGGACAAGCTGATTCAGCAGGGGATTCTAGAACCTGTGGACAGTAGTCCATGGGAAACTCCCATAGTCACGCCACTGAAGGCCAATGGAGAAGTCCGCATTTGTGCGGACTATAAATGTACACTTAACAAAGCATTGCAGCAGCATTCTTACCCGGTGCCGGTGGTAAGCCACATTCTGGCCTCCCTCAAAGGAGGCCGAGTTTTCGCCAAACTTGACTTGGCTCAGGCCTATCAACAACTACCAGTTGATGAGGCAACGGCAGAGGCCCAAACAATTGTAACGCACCAGGGAGCATTTAAAGTTAAAAGGCTGCAGTTCGGGGTTAACGTAGCCCCTGGCATTTTCCAAAGCATGATGGAGCGAACGCTCCGCAATATTCCAGGAGTTTGCCCTTACTTCGATGATGTCCTCATCGCTGGGGAATCATCTGAAAATCTGGCTGACAGGCTTAGGGCCGTCTTGCTGCGTTTCCGCCAAGCGGGGCTGAAGCTAAAGCAAGACAAATGTAAAATTGGAATCACTTCCACAGAATTTCTGGGGTTCCGTATTGATGCTGAAGGCATCCATCCTGCTGAATCTAAGCTCATAGCAATTCAGCAGGCCCCAAGTCCTAAGTCAAAGAGCGAACTTCAGGCTTTTCTGGGACTGTTAAACTTTTACCATTCATTCCTTCCTCACAAGGCTGCAGTGGCTGAGCCGTTACACCGGCTCTTGGATAAACAGGCTCCATGGCAGTGGACAAAAGTCCATGAAAGGAGTTTTGCAGAGGTCAAGGCCTTGCTGTCTTCAAATGCGGTTCTAGCGCATTTCAATGAGCAACTGCCTGTGTGCATAGCCTGTGATGCATCCCCTTATGGGATTGGGGCTGTGTTAAGTCACTTAAAGGCTGATGGGACACAAGTCCTTGTAGCTTACTATTCTAGGACTCTATCATGTGCTGAGCGGAATTACACGCAGATAGATAGAGAAGACTTGGCCATAGTGGCTGGCATAAAAAAGTTCCATGACTTTTTATATGGCCGCCATTTCACGGTCTTTACAGACCATAAGCCACTGCTGTGTTTGTTTACAACCAACAAGCAAACCCCACACATAATCTCTCCTAGAATGCTGAGATGGTCAATTTTCCTTTCTGCATATGACTACACACTGGTTCACAAACCAGGTAAAGAAATGGGTCATGCAGATGGCCTCAGCAGACTACCTCTACAGCTAGTAGAGTCAGATCCTGCTCCAGCTAACCACATACTTTCCATTCAGGATTTGCCTGAGTCTCCCCTCAATGCTAGGGATGTGGCTGCAGAAACAGCCACTGATCACACGTTAACACGCGTGTTGACATGGGTGCTGTCAGGATGGCCTGACACGTGTCCAGGCACAGAGTTCCAGAGCTTCTGGAACAGGAAGCACGAGCTTTCCACCTTCAAGGGGTGTGTCCTATGGGGTAGCAGGGTAGTGATCCCAGCCTCATTGAGGACTAGAGTCTTGCAGTCTCTGCATGAGGGACATCCGGGAACAGTCCGGATGAAGGCGCTTGCGTGCAGCCATCTTTGGTGGCCGGGGCTTGATAAGGAGATTGAGGCCCAGGTCCACGGGTGCAGTGTGTGCCAACGGTCTAGGCCTGAAATGCCTCAGGCTCCTGTCCATAGGTGGGAGGAGACACATGCCCCTTGGTCGAGGGTCCATATCGACTACGCTGGCCCCTTTCAGGGGCAATTCTTCCTTCTCCTCATGGATAGCCATTCCAAGTGGCTAGAGGTCATTCCAGTCTCCTCCACAACTGCTGCCAGGACCATCCAGGTGTTGAGAGGGATCTTTGCCTCTCATGGGCTTCCAGATGTCCTTGTCTCCGACAACGGACCCCAATTCACTTCTTCTGAGTTTCAGGCTTTTCTACAGGCCAACATGATCCGTCATGCCACATCAGCATCGTTTCATCCAGCTTCCAACGGCCAAGCCGAGCGTATGGTGCGCACAACCAAGGATGCTTTAAAGAGGATCACTCACGGAAGCTGGCATCACAGGTTAGCTGACTTTCTTCTTTGCCACCACACCACACCTTGCACAGCCACAGGAAAGAGCCCAGCTGAACTCCGCTGGGGTCGCTGACTCATTAAAAAACTGGACAGGTTGCACCCAGACCGGGTGGCTTCACAGGTGTCACAGCCACGGACACCTAGGAGACTACAGGTGGGCGATCTGGTTTGGGCAAGAAATTATGGACCTGGACATCTCTGGGTGACAGCAGTGGTCTGCAAAGTAACTGGGCCATTGTCATACGAAGTGGCTTTGGAGGATGGTCGTGTGCTACGTCGACACATCGACCAACTGCGCTGGAGGCTTCCCAGCCACCCTTCCGCTCCTGACTGCTCTCGGGGGGGAGGAGGACCACGATTACGATCATGGACCACAGTCTCTCTGCGAAAGCAGAACTTCACATGCACCAGTAGGGGGTTGCGCCAATGAGGCGGCTCCTGACTCTGGCACCGGCACCGGGTCCATGGGACATTGCTCGCAACCGGCTGTTCAGGCCATTCCATCTGCTGGTCTTGGGCTCACGGGACAGTGCTCCCAAGAGGGGTCCATTGTGGACTTGGGGAATTCCACCCCACCAAGGAACTCTGGTCTGCGTTTACAGGATCTGGCCAGTCAGCATGATGAATATAGGGGGCATCAAAGTCCTGGTCTGCCGAGCCTGGCAGGCGAGCTGGCAGACCAGGCAAGCACACCTGTTCTAAGAAGATCAGAGCGGGCCAGGGGTCCACCCAAACACTTAAAGGACTATGTGAGCTTCCTGTCAAGTTATGGGAAAGCCTAGTATTTCTCTAAAAATCAGAATGCACTCAAATGGGCAGAGTGTTAGATTTATAGTATTGTAAAATATTAAGTATTATTTTGTTGGGCACAAGGAAAAGAAAAGGTGTTAGATTTGTAGTAATCTAAAATAGTAAGTGTCTGCTTATGTTTCATCCAAGGGGGGAGGGGTGTTATGTCCTGTACCTGCTGAGTGACTCAGCAGGTGCAGGAAGCTGCAGAGAGGCCCGGGTAGACCACGTGGATGCCCGGGACCAGACAGGCTGTCTCCAGCCTATGGCGCATGCGCAAGGCGGGAGAATTTGTTGCATTGATTGGTTGACACTGCCCCTGCAAAGGGGTATAAAAGGAATCCGTGCCATTTTTGTGTTGGTTCTGTTGGAGATTTAATAAAGAAGGACTGTGTTACTCCTGCCTCGCTTCAATGTCTTCAAAACGAACAAAACAGAACAGAAATTATAAAACATAAACTAAATTTGTTGGACTCAGAAAAAGTGGCAGAGCAGATAAAGAGAGCAAAACAGAATTTTTTTGAAAATGCAAACAAACCAGGAAGATGGTTAGCTTACAAACTTAAAAAACAGAAAGAGAAGACAATGATATATAACTTGGTAGATGGAAAAGGCTCTCTACAATTTAAAAATGAAGAAATAAAAAAGATAATTAAGGAATACTACAAAGAATTGTAAGATAAAGAAGAAACTTCAAGAGAGAGAATTGTTCAATACTTAGAAGGAAATAATCTTCCAAAAATCCCAGAGACATTTAAAACCATGTTAGAGGAAAGAATTACAATGATGGAAATATTAGAGGCCATAAAAAGACAAAAAAATGGGAAAACACCGGGTCCAGATGGGTTACCGGCAGAGCTATATAAACACTTACAAGATATACTAAGTGAACCATTGAAAGATGTTTGTAATGGACTTTTGTTAGAGGCTAAACTTCCAGCCATGTGGATGGAAGCAAATATTACTCTAATACCAAAAGAAGATTCAGATTTGACACAGATTAAAAACTACAGACCGACTTTGCTGCTTAATGTGGATTACAAAATTTTTACTTCAATAATGGCAGAGAGACTGAAAAAATATTTAGTTGAATTCATACATCCAGACCAAAATGGCTTTTTACCAAAGAGACAAATTAAAAACAACTTAAGAGTGATAATGGACGTATTAGAATATTATGAACTACATCCAGGGAAACAATTGGCACTAATATTTCTAGATGCCCAAAAGGCATTTGATAACGTTTCTTGGCAATTTATGATTCAGCAACTACAAATAATGGACTTTGGACAGGACTTTATAAATATGATAAAAACAATATATAACAAACAGAAAGCCAAGGTGAACAGAGACTATACTGAGAACTTTGAGATAAGAAAAGGCACAAGGCAAGGATGTCCATTATCCCCATTGTTATTCATTTTCACTCTGGAAGTTTTAAATAGAAATATCAGGCAAGATATAGAAATTAAAGGACTGGAGATTAAATATGAAAAATATAAATTACAAGCATTTGCTGATGACTTAGTATTTATTTTAGAAGAACCTTTGGAGATGATCCCTAAACTATTGGGAAAGATAGAACAGTATGGAGAAACGGCAGGATTAAAAA
This sequence comes from Protobothrops mucrosquamatus, assembly GCF_001527695.2. Lineage (NCBI taxonomy): Eukaryota > Metazoa > Chordata > Lepidosauria > Squamata > Viperidae > Protobothrops > Protobothrops mucrosquamatus. Next base: position 76,352 of record NW_015388954.1, read on the forward strand.
TAAATAAAGAAAAAACTAAAGTAATAGTCAAGAACCTCACAGATAAAAAAAAATGACAGAAAAGACAGAGTTACAGATAGTGAAAAAGGTCAAATATTTGGGCATATACTTATCGGCAAGATGTTCAACAATAAAAGAAGATAATTATATAAAGTTATTGAATCAAATGAAACTGGACTTGGAAAGATGGATAAATTTGCAATTGTCAATATTAGAAAGAATTGCTACAGTGAAAATGAATGTACTGCCGAAAATTCTATTTTTATTTCAAACAATACCGATAAAACTTGAAAAAAAATTCTTTCAAGATTTAAATTCATTAATTTTAAAATTTGTTTGGCAAGGAAAGAAAGCTAGAATTAAGATGAAAACATTACAAGATGCTAAGGAAAATGGAGGTTTTGGGTTACCAGAGTGGGTTCTGTATTACCAAGCATCTGTTTTAACATGGGTGAAAGAATGGATAACTCTCAGAAACAAAAGGTTGTTATATTTGGAGGGTCATGATTTACAATTGGGGTGGCACGCTTTTTTATGGTATGGGAAAAATAGAGTTCATAAGTATTTCCAAAATCACTATATAAGGAATGCATTGTTAACAGTATGGGAAAAAATTAAAAGTAAACTATACATGAAAATTCCAGGGTGGTTGTCAACTATGGAAGCATTTGTACATCCAAACTTGGTAGATTTTGAAAAAACTTGAACATATAGAGATATTCTAAAGTCTGAAGGGAATTTAAAATCTAAACAAGAACTGGAAAATCAAGGTATCAACTTGTCGTGGTGGACACATTTACAAATGCAAAGTAGATATGAAAAAGACGTTAAATTATTTGGCTTTTACAAAGAACAAACTGTATTTGATAAGATTTTGTTAACTTCAGATGAGAAACTAATTAAGAAAATGTATAATTTTTTGTTAATTCTGGAAATGGAAAGTGAACAAGTTAAAGAAACAATGATAAGATGGCCGAAAAATTTTGGGTATAATATAGAACTAGAAAAATGGCAAAAGTAATAATAATAATAATAATAATAATAATAATAATAATAATAATAATAATAATAATAATAATAATAATAATAATAATAATAAAGTTGGAAGGGACCTTGGAGGTCATCTAGTCCAACCCCCTGCTCAGGCAGGAAACCCTATACCATTTCGGACAAATGGCTGTCCAGTTTCCTTAAAAACTTCCAGTGTTGGAGCATTCACCTCTTCTGGAGGCAGGTTGTTCCACTGGTTAATTGTTCTAACTGTCAGGAAGTTTCTCCTTAGTTCTAGGTTGCTTCTCTCTTTGGTTAGTTTCCACCCATTGCTTCTTGTCCTGCCTTCAGGCGCTTTGGACAATAGCTTGACTCCCTCTTCTTTGTGGCAGCCCCTGAGATATTGGAACACTGCTATCATGTCCCCCCTCGTCCTTCTCTTCGTTAAATTAGACATACCCAATTCCAGCAACCGTTCCTTATATGGTTATGGGATAGAAATTATAAATTGACAATGTCAACTTCGTATAAGGAAAGTTTATATAAAATGTTTTACAGATGGCACTTGCCACCAGCAAGACTAGCAAAAATGTTTAAAAATATGTCAGATAGATGCTGGAAATGTAAAAATAATTCAGGCACGTATTATCATGTTTGGTGGACATGTGATGATGCAAAGAGCTATTGGAAAAATAATACATACTTGGTTAGAAAAGATATTGGGAAAACATGTAGATTTTAAACCTGAACTTTTTTTACTAGGTATAATGCCAGAAAAGGCTAATAAACAAAGCCTATATTTGATTTTACACGTCACAACAGCTGCAAGAATAATGTTTGTGCAATATTGGAAAAATGAAGGAATACCACCAGAGGAAGAAATAATTAAAAAAAATACTGGAATGTGCAGAGATGGACAGATTGACTATGACAGTGATGGCGAACCTTTTAGAGACGGAGTGCCCAAACTGCAACCCAAAACCCACTTATGCATCATTGGGTGCCGGGTGGGTGTGGCCAATTGGGTGGGCGTGGCTGCGGTGGTAATGGCAGACTGGGTGGGACTAAAAAGTTCAATCAATCAATTCCAGCTTTGCAAGATCTTTTTTTTCCCATGAGAAGTTGAAATTGACTGATTGATTGAACCTTTTTTTTTTTTTTGCACACGGCGGCGGAAGCCTAAAGCGAAAAGGTTTTATAAAACTCAGCTGAAGGCCTAGGACTGGGGTGACAGTGCGCGTGCCCATAGAGAGGGCTCTGAGTGCCGCCTCTGGCACCCGTGCCATAGGTTCGCCACCACTGGACTATGAGATTGAAAGAAAAAGAAGAAACAGAATATTATCAACCTTGGGGCTTATTTTATCAATGGCTAGAGGAAAGAATGAAGGATTAGGAATTAAATATGTATTAGCGTTTTTTTTAAACCCAGATAGCACGTTGGTTGAAAAATTATTATATGTATGTAAGAAAAAATCAATAAAATCTTTTTTTAAAAAAGGAAGAAATTGGTAAAAGAACACCTTTCCACTTTAGAGGAGTTCAAATTGCCAGGACCAGATGGTTTATATCCCAGGATACTGAAGGGGCTGGCAGATGTGATCTTGGTGAACAAAATTTTTCAGAGCTCCTGGAGCATGGGGGAACTGCCAGAGGATTGGAAAAGAGCTGATGTGATTCCAGTCTTCAAGAAGGGGAAAAAAGGAAACTACAGACCAATCAGCTTGACATCAATGCCTGCAAAAATCCTGGAAAAGATAATCAAGAAGCAGATTTGTGACTATCTAGAAATGCATAAAATGATCACTAGAAGCCAGCGTGTTTTTTTAAAAAAAAAACAGATAATGCCAGACAAACCTTATTGCCTTCGTTGATATAGTAAATTAGTGAATAAGAGAAATGCTGTGGATATAGTACAGTATACTTGGACTTCAGTAAGGCATTTGACAAAGTAAACCACAGCCTACTTCTTGGTAAGATAGAACAATGAGGGATAGACAGTACCACCACCAGATGGATTCACAGTTGGCTCACCAACTGGACTCAGCATGTAGCCCTTAATGGAACTACATCTACAGTACTGTGCAAAAGTGTTAGGCAGTTGTGCAGAAATGCTGTAAAGTAAGAATACCTTCAGAAATAGAAGTGTTAATAGTTTATTTTTATCAAATAACAAAATGAAAAGTAAATGAACAAAAGAAAAATCCAAATCAAATCAATATTTGGTGTGTCCAACCTTTGCCTTCAAAACAGCATCAATTCATCTAGGTACACTTGCACACAGTTTTTGAAGGAACTCGGCACGGTTCCTTCAAGGTTATTCCAAACATCTTGGAGAATTAACCACAGATCTTCTGTGGATGTAGACTGCCTCGAATCCTTTTCTCTCTTCATGTAATCCCAAACAACCTCGAAGACGTTGAGATCAGGGCTCTGTGGGGGCAAACCATCACTTCCAGGACTTCTTGTTGTTCTTTATGCTGAAGATGGTTGTTAATGACATTGGCTGTATGTTTGGGGTCGTTGTCCGGCTGCTGAATAAATTTGGGGCCAATCACACACCTCCCTGATGGTATGGCATGATGGATAAGTACAGTATTTGCCTGTATTTCTCAGCATCGAGGACACCATTGATCCTGACCAAATCTCCAACTCCATTTGCAGAAATGCAGCCCCAGATTTGCAAGGAACCTCCACCATGTGCCATGGCTGCATTCTGCTTCTTGCTTCACATCTTGCCAGCCTGACATTTGCAACGGGAGGAGGGGAGAGATTGGAATGTGGGTGGTTAAGGGAAAGTTTGGGATTGAAGCTGTGCCAGCCCTGATTGTGAGTTGCACCAATCCAATGCAAGGTCAGCAAAAAGAATGCGGACACAGGTTCCGTTTCCAAAACAACCTGAGAACTTTTAATTGGACATTGACCGATAACAGGGGGGTGGCCAGGGAAAGGGGGAACTTAATTGCATCTTTTTCGTGCCAAGCCAACAGATTCTGCCTTGCTCTAATCTAACCGCTTTGTTCTCATTAAAGTATACTCTTGGGGGAAAAAATGAGCGAGGAGTCTTTCTTTGCTAATTAAACTAAGTGGGATGGATGTCTTTAGGCAGACTCTGCAGTAAAGACCTACCTGGAGAATAATTTCTACTGAGGAGGTTACGCAAATGATGTCTGCTCCAGGGAAGGAACCAGAGCAGAGGTAGAAGACTGGGGACAAGGCAGAGCCTGAAGTTCCAGGGACCCCACAAGGGGCCCAGGCAGCCCAAGTCACTGGCGCCCATTCAAAGGTTGCAGGGGAATGGCCTGGAGTTATTTTAAAAATCAAGAATTCTTCAGTTGAGCTCAACTTCTGGTGATGTTATAAAACTATTTGTATAGATTTTTTTTAAAAAAGTATTTTATTAATTTTCTATTATTACAATTCATTAGTGCTTAATGAACAACGTGCTGTCTGGGTTAATTTTTTGCTTAGTAATAGAAGTTAAGTTCTTACTCTCTATCTCATTTTTCCAGCCATTGATAAAATAAGTTCCATGTTTGAAAATATTTTGTGTCTTCTTTTTCTTTGATTCTCAATGTAAGTCTATCCATTTCAGCACAGTCCAGTATTTTCTTGATTTTCTTCATCCAATGGTGTTTTTTTCATTTTTCCATCCTCACTGCTGTTAATACATGTAATCTTAATATACACTTTGTTTATCAAATTTTTCTGGAATTATACCTAATAAAAAAAGTTCAAGTTTAAAACCTACGTGTTTCCCTAACATCTTTTCTAACCAAGTATGTATTTTAGTCCAATTTTGTTTTGCTTTAACACATGTCCACCACAGGTGATAATATGTACCAGGATTTTGATTACATTTCCAGCATTTACTAGACATATTTTTAAACATTTTTGCTAATCTAACAGGTGGAAGATGCCATCTATAGAACATTTTATATAAGTTTTCTTTATATGAAGTTGTCATTGTCAATTTATAGTTTCTTTCCCAAAGATTTTGCCATTTCTCTAATTCTATATTGTATCCAAATTTTTTTGCCCATATTATCATTGTTTCTTTCACTTGTTTGTCTTCCATTTTCAAATTCAATAAAAAGTTATACAATTTCTTGATCAGTTTTTCATCAGAAGTCAACAACACCTGATCAAACATTGTCTGGTCTTTATAAAAACCGTATATATTAACATATTTATCATACCTTGGTTGCATTTGCAGTCGAGGCCACCATGATAAGTCAATACTCTGATCTTCTAACTCTTGTTTAGACTTTAATTTCCCATCTGTATTCAGAATATCCTTTATATGTTAGAATTTTCTCAAATTTAACTAAGTTTGGGTGAACTAATGCTTCCATCATTGATAGCCATCCTGGGATTTTTATATAGATTTTTGGTTTTATCTTTTCCCATGCAAATAATAATGTGTTTCTTATGTAGTGGTTTTGGAAATATCTATGGGTTTTATTCTTTTCATACCATAAAAATGTGTACCATCCAAGTGGCAAGTCATGTCCTTCTAAATATAACAACCTTTTGTTTCTAAGGGTTATCCATTCTCTTAACCATGTTAGAGCACATGCTTGGTAGTATAAGACCCAATCTGGTAGTCCAAATCCTCCATTTTCTTTAGCTTCTTGTAGCATTTTCAGTTTAATGGTGGCTTTCCTTCCTTGCCAAATAAATTTTGAGATCAGTGTATTTAAATCATCAAAAAACTTTTTCTCTATTTGTATAGGTACTGTTTGAAATAAAAAAAAGAAATTTTGGTAAAATATTCATTTTCACAGTAGCTATTCCTCCTAACACAGATAGTTGTAAGTTTTTCCATTTTTCCAAATCTAATTTTGATTTAGTAATTTTATATAATTATATTCTTTTATCGTTGCACATCTTGCTGTTAAGTATATTCCCAAATATTTAACTTTCTTAACTATTTGTAAGTCTATTTTTTTGACACTTGATTTTTTTTTGCTTATCTGTACGGTTTTTAAATATCAACAACCTAAGATATGCAGATAATACCACTCTAATGGCAGAAAGTGAAGAGGAACCAAAGAGCCTCTTAATGCGGGTGAAGAAGGAGAGTGCAAAAGTTGGCTTGAAACTCAACATTAAGAAAACCAAGATCATATTGGCCAGAGTGACTCGGAAAGATAGGCAGATCAAAGGTTTAGAGATCAAGGAAGAAACGTTCAAAACGCAAGCTTTTGCAGATGATTTATTTTTTATAATTGAAGAGCCATTGCAATCAGGGATAAAATTGATGGAGGTCTTGAGCAAGTACGGGGAAATTGCAGGTTTGAAGATAAATAAAGAAAAAACTAAAATGCTCATCAAAAACATGACTAAAGTACAGAAACATGATTTGGCTGATAGATTGGGTATTCAAATTACGAATAAAATAAGATATTTAGGAATACAATTAACTGCTAGATGCATTACATTAAAGAGAGATAATTACGACAAATTAGTTGAACAAATCAAGGCTGATTTGGATATTTGGACCAACTTACAACTTTCTTTCATGGGCAG